>NC_057805.1:80505089-80602416 GCF_018294505.1 Triticum aestivum
GGGAAGGGGACGGCCCCCCCCCTTTCGTTCTCCTACTCCCTCTCCTTTCCCCCTTTCCCCCTCCGGAAGAAGGAAAAAAAAGGGGGGCCGAATCCTGTTGGGGATCGTAGCATAAATTAAAATTTTCTACGCATCACCAAGATCAATCTATGGAGTTTACTAGCAACGAGAGGGGAGGAGTGCATCTACATACCCTTGTAGATCGCGAGCGGAAGCGTTCAAGAGAACGGGGTTGATGGAGTCGTACTCGTCGTGATCCAAATCACCGATGATCCAAGCGCCGAACGGACGGCACCTCCGCGTTCAACACACGTACGGAGCGGTGACGTCTCCCACGCCTTGATCTAGCATGGAGGAGGGAGAGGTTGAGGAAGAAGGCTCCAACAGCAGCACAACGGCGTGGTGGTGGTGGAGTGACAGTTCTCCGGCAGGGCTTCGCCAAGCACACGCGGAGGAGGAGAGGTGTTGGGGAGGGGAGGGGCTGCGCCTTGGATGTGGTGCTGCAGCCCTCCCCTCACCCCTCTATTTATAGGGAGAAGGGGGAAGGGGGCCGGCCCCTCTAGATGGGATCTAGAGGGGGGCGGCAGCCAAGGGGAAGGTGGCTTGCCCCCCAAGCAAGGGGGGGGGGCGCCCCCCTTTAGGGTTTCCCCCAAACCCTAGGCGCATGGGCCCTAGGGGGTTTGGCGCCCAGCCCACTAAGGGTTGGTTCCCTTCCACCTACAGCCCATAAGGCCCTCCGGGGCAGGTGGACCCTCCCGGTGGACCCCCGGAGCCCCTCCGGTGGTCCCGGTACAATACCGGTATACCCCCGAATATTTCCGGTGACCGTATGGTGACTTCCCATATATAAATCTTTACCTCCAAACCATTCCGGAACTCCTAGTGACGTCCGGGATCTCATCTGGGACTCCAAACAACATTCGGTAATCACATACAAACCTCCCTTATAACCCTAGCATCATCGAACCTTAAGTGTGTAGACCCTACGGGTTCGGGAATCATACAGACATGACCGAGACACCTCTCTAGCCAATAAGCAACAGCGGGATCTGGATACCCATGTTGGCTCCCACATGTTCCACGATGATCTCATCGGATGAACCACGATGTCGAGGATTCAAGCAATCCCGTATACAATTCCCTTTGTCAATCGGTACGTTACTTGCCCGAGATTCGATCGTCGGTATCCCAATACCTCGTTCAATCTTGTTACCGGCAAGTCACTTTACTCGTTCCGTAATGCATGATCCCGTGACTAACTACTTAGTCACATTGAGCTCATTATGATGATGCAATACCGAGTGGGCCCAGAGATACCTTTCCGTCATACGGAGTGACAAATCCCAGTCTCGATCCGAGCCAACCCAACAGACACTTTCGGAGATACCTGTAGTGCACCTTTATAGCCACCCAGTTACGTTGTGACGTTTGGTACACCCAAACCATTCCTATGGTATCCGGGAGTTGCACGATCTCATGGTCTAAGGAAATGATACTTGACATTAGAAAAGCTTCAGCAAACGAACTACACGATCTAGTGCTATGCTTAGGATTGGGTCTTGTCCATCACATCATTCTCCTAATGATGTGATCCCGTTATCAATGACATCCAATGTCCATGGTCAGGAAACCGTAACCATCTATTGATCAACGAGCTAGTCATGTAGAGGCTTACTAGGGACATGTTATGGTCTATGTGTTCACACATGTATTACGATTTCCGGATAACACAATTATAGCATGAACAATAGACAATTATCATGAACAAGGAAATATAATAATAATCATTTTATTTTTGCCTCTAGGGCATATTTCCAACAGTCTCCCACTTGCACTAGAGTCAATAATCTAGTTACATTGTGATGAATCGTACACCCATAGAGTTCTGGTGTTGATCATGTTTTGCCCGTGGAAGAGGTTTAGTCAACGGATCTGCGACATTCAAATCCGTATGTACTTTACAAATATCTATGTCTCCATTTTGAACATTTTCACGAATGGAGTTGAAGCGACGCTTGATGTGCCTGGTCTGCTTGTGAAACCTGGGCTCCTTGGCAAGGGCAATAGCTCCGGTGTTGTCACAGAAGAGAGTCATCGGCCCCGATGCATTGGGAATAAATCCTAGGTCGGCAATGAACTCCTTCATCCAGATTGCTTCATGTGCTGCCTCCGAGGCTGCCATGTACTCCGCTTCACATGTAGATCCCGCCACGACGCTTTGCTTGCAACTGCACCAGCTGACTGCCCCACCATTCAAAATATACACGTATCCGGTTTGTGACTTAGAGTCATCCAGATCTGTGTCGAAGCTAGCATCGACGTAACCCTTTACGACGAGCTCTTCGTCACCTCCATAAATGAGAAACATATCCTTAGTCCTTTCAGGTACTTCAGGATGTTCTTGACCGCTGTCCAGTGTTCCATGCCGGGATTACTTTGGTACCTTCCTACCAAACTTACGGCAAGGTTTACATCAGGTCTGGTACACAGCATGGCATACATGATAGACCCTATGGCCGAGGCATAGGGGACGACACTCATCTTTTCTCTATCTTCTGCCGTGGTCGGGCATTGAGCCGTGCTCAATCTCACACCTTGCAATACAGGCAAGAACCCCTTCTTGGACTGATCCATATTGAACTTCTTCAATATCTTGTCAAGGTATGTGCTTTGTGAAAGACCTATGAGGCGTCTCGATCTATCTCTATAGATCTTGATGCCTAATATGTAAGCAGCTTCTCCAAGGTCCTTCATTGAAAAACACTTATTCAAGTAGGCCTTTATACTTTCCAAGAATTCTATATCATTTCCCATCAATAGTATGTCATCCACATATAACATGAGAAATGCTACAGAGCTCCCACTCACTTTCTTGTAAACACAGGCTTCTCCATAAGTCTGTGTAAACCCAAACGCTTTGATCATCTCATCAAATCGAATGTTCCAACTCCGAGATGCCTGCACCAGCCCATAGATTGAGCGCTGGAGCTTGCATACTTTGTCAGCATTCTTAGGATCGACAAAACCTTCCGGCTGCATCATATACAATTCTTCCTTAAGGAAGCCGTTAAGGAATGTCGTTTTGATGTCCATTTGCCATATTTCATAATCGTAGAATGCGGCAATTGCTAACATGATTCGGACGGACTTCAGCTTCGCTACGGGTGAGAAGGTCTCATCGTAGTCAACTCCTTGAACTTGTCGATAACCCTTAGCGACAAGTCAAGCTTTATAGATGGTAACATTTCCATCCGTGTTCGTCTTCTTCTTAAAGATCCATTTATTTTCTATCGCTCGCCGATCATCGGGCAAGTCTGTCAAAGTCCACACTTTGTTTTCATACATGGATCCTATCTCGGATTGCATGGCTTCAAGCCATTTGTTGGAATCTGGACCCGCCATTGCTTCTTCATAGTTCGAAGGTTCACCGTTGTCCAACAACATGATTTCTAGGACAGGGTTGACGTACCACGCTGGTGCGGAACGTGTCCTTGTGGACCTACGAAGTTCAGTGGTAACTTGATCATGATCGTCATCATTAACTTCCTCTCTAGTCGGTGCAGGCACCACAGAAACGTTTTCTCGTGCTGCGCTACTTTCTGGTTCGAGAGGGGTCATCTCATCAAGTTCCACTTTCCTCCCACTTACTTCTTTCAAGAGAAACTCTTTCTCCAGAAAGGACCCGTTCTTGGCAACGAAGATCTTGCCTTCGGATCTGAGGTAGAAGGTATACCCAATGGTTTCCTTAGGGTATCCTATGAAGACGCATTTTTCCGACTTGGGTTCGAGCTTTTCAGGTTGAAGTTTCTTGACATAAGCATCGCATCCCCAAATTTTAAGAAACGACAGCTTAGGTTTCTTTCCAAACCATAATTCATACGGTGTCGTCTCAACGGATTTCGACGGAGCCCTATTTAAAGTGAATGCGGCAGTCTCTAAAGCATAACCCCAGAATGATAGCGGTAGATCGGTAAGAGACATCATAGATCGCACCATATCCAATAGAGTGCGATTACGATGTTCGGACACACCATTACGCTGTGGTGTTCCAGGCGGCGTGAGTTGTGAAACAATTCCACATTTCCTTAAGTGTGTGCCAAATTCATGACTCAAATATTCCCCTCCACGATCTGATCGTAAGAACTTTATTTTCCTGTCACGTTGATTCTCAACCTCACTCTGAAATTCCTTGAACTTTTCAAAGGTCTCAGACTTGTGTTTCATTAAGTAGACATACCCATATCTACTATAGTCATCAGTGAGGGTGAGAACATAACGATAGCCACCGCGAGCCTCAACGCTCATTGGACCGCACACATCAGTATGTATGATTTCCAATAAGTTGGTTTCTCGCTCCACTGTTCCGGAGAACGGAGTCTTGGTCATTTTGCCCATGAGGCATGGTTCGCACGTGTCAAATGATTCATAATCAAGAGACTCCAAAAGTCCATCTGCATGGAGTTTCTTCATGCGTTTGACACCAATGTGACCAAGGCGGCAGTGCCACAAGTATGTGGGACTATCATTATCAACCTTACATTTCTTGGCATTCTCACTATGAATATGTGTAACATCACGTTCGAGATTCATTAAGAATAAACCATTGACCAGCGGGGCATGACCATAAAACATATCTCTCATATAAATAGAACAACCATTATTCTCGGATTTAAATGAGTAGCCATCTCGCATTAAACGAGATCCAGATACAATGTTCATGCTCAAAGCTGGCACTAAATAACAATTATTGAGGTTTAAAACTAGTCCCGTAGGTAAATGTAGAGGTAGCGTGCCGACGGCGATCACATCGACCTTGGAACCATTCCCAACGCGCATCGTCACCTCGTCCTTCGCCAGTCTCCGCTTATTCCGCAGCTCCTGCTTTGATTTACAAATATGAGCAACCGCACCGGTATCAAATACCCAGGAGCTACTACGAGCACTGGTTAGGTACACATCTATAACATGTATATCACATATACCTTTGGTATTGCCGGCCTTCTTATCCGCTAAGTACTTGGGGCAGTTCCGCTTCCAGTGACCGTTTCCCTTGCAATAAAAGCACTCAGTCTCAAGCTTGGGTCCATTCTTTGTCTTCTTCCCGGCAGCTTGCTTACCGGGCGCGGCAACTCCCTTGCCGTCTTTCTTGAAGTTCTTCTTACCCTTGCCTTTCTTGAACTTAGTGGTTTTATTCACCATCAACACTTGATGTTCCTTTTTCATCTCCACCTCCGCTGATTTCAGCATTGAATATACCTCAGGAATGGTCTTTTCCATCCCCTGCATATTGAAGTTCATCACAAAGCTCTTGTAGCTAGGTGGGAGCGACTGAAGGATTCTGTCAACAACCGCGTCATCCGGGAGATTAACTCCCAGCTGAGACAAGCGGTTGTGCAACCCAGACATTTTGAGTATGTGTTTGCTGACGGAACTATTCTCCTCCATCTTACAACTGTAGAACTTGTCGGAGACTTCATATCTCTCGACCCGGGCATGAGCTTGGAAAACCATTTTCAGCTCTTGGAACATCTCATATGCTCCGTGCTGCTCAAAACGCTTTTGGAGCCCCGGTTCTAAGCTGTAAAGCATGCCGCACTGAACCAGGGAGTAATCATCACTACGTGACTGCAAGGCGTTCAGAACGTCTTGAGTTGCTGGGAAAACAGGTGCATCACCTAGCGGTGCTTCAAGGACATATGCTTTCTTGGCAGCTATGAGGATAATCCTCACGTTACGGACCCAGTCCGTGTAGTTGCTACCATCGTCTTTCAGCTTGGTTTTCTCTAGGAACGCGTTGAAGTTGAGGGCAACATTAGCATGGGCCATTTGATCTACAAGACATATTGTAAAGGTTTTTAGACTAAGTTCATGATAATTAAGTTCATCTAATCAAATTATTAACGAACTCCCACTCAGACAGACATCCCTCTAGTCATCTAAGTGATACATGATCCGAGTCAACTAAGCCGTGTCCGATCATCACGTGAGACGGACTAGTCATCATCGGTGAACATCTTCATGTTGATCGTGTCTGCTATACGACTCATGTTCGACCTTTCGGTCTCTTGTGTTCCGAGGCCATGTCTGTACATGCTAGGCTCGTCAAGTCAACCTAAGTGTATTGCGTGTGTAAATCTGGCTTACACCCGTTGTATGCGAACGTTAGAACCTATCACACCCGATCATCACGTGGTGCTTCGGAACAACGAACCTTCGCAACGGTGCACAGTTAGGGGGAACACTTTCTTAAAATTTTAGCGAGGGATCATCTTATTTATGCTACCGTCGTTCTAAGCAAATAAGATGTAAAACATGATAAAAATCACATGCAATCAAATAGTGACATGATATGGCCAATATCATTTTGCTCCTTTTGATCTCCATCTTCGGGGCGCCATGTTCATCATCGTCACCGGCATGACACCATGATCTCCATCATCGTGTCTTCATGAAGTTGTCTCGCCAATAATTACTTCTACTACTATGGCTAACGGTTAGCAATAAAGTAAAGTAATTGCATGACGTTTCAGTTGACACGCAGGTCATAAATAAATTAAGACAACTCCTAGGCTCTTGCCGGTTGTCATACTCATCGACATGCAAGTCGTGATTCCTATTACAAGAACATGATCAATCTCATACATCACATATATCATTCATCACATCCTTCTGGCCATATCACATCACATGACACTTGCTGCAAAACAAGTTAGACGTCCTCTAATTGTTGTTGCAAACTTTTACGTGGCTGCTATAGGTATCTAGCAAGAACGATTCTTACCTACGCCAAAACCACAACGTGATATGCCAATTTCTATTTACCCTTCATAAGGACCCTTTTCATCGAATCCGATCCGACTAAAGTGGGAGAGACAGACACCCGCTAGCCACCTTATGCAACTAGTGCATGTCAGTCGGTGGAACCTGTCTCACGTAAGCGTACGTGTAAGGTCGGTCCGGGCCGCTTCATCCCACGATGCCGCCGAATCAAGATAAGGCTAGTAATGGCAAGTAAATTGACAAAATCAACGCCCACAACAACTTGTGTTCTACTCGTGCATAGAAACTACGCATAAACCTGGCTCATGATGCCACTGTTGGGGATCGTAGCATAAATTAAAATTTTCTACGCATCACCAAGATCAATCTATGGAGTTTACTAGCAACGAGAGGGGAGGAGTGCATCTACATACCCTTGTAGATCGCGAGCGGAAGCGTTCAAGAGAACGGGGTTGATGGAGTCGTACTCGTCGTGATCCAAATCACCGATGATCCAAGCGCCGAACGGATGGCACCTCCGCGTTCAACACACGTACGGAGCGGTGACGTCTCCCACGCCTTGATCCAGCAAGGAGGAGGGAGAGGTTGAGGAAGAAGGCTCCAACAGCAGCACAACGGCGTGGTGGTGGTGGAGTGACAGTTCTCCGGCAGGGCTTCGCCAAGCACACGCGAAGGAGGAGAGGTGTTGGGGAGGGGAGGGCTGCGCCTTGGATGTGGTGCTGCAGCCCTCCCCTCACCCCTCTATTTATAGGGAGAAGGGGAAGGGGGCCGGCCCCTCTAGATGGGATCTAGAGGGGGGGCGGCGGCCAAGGGGAAGGTGGCTTGCCCCCCAAGCAAGGGGGGGCGCCCCCCTTTAGGGTTTCCCCCAAACCCTAGGCGCATGGGCCCTAGGGGGTTTGGCGCCCAGCCCACTAAGGGCTGGTTCCCTTCCACCTATAGCCCATAAGGCCCTCCGGGGCAGGTGGACCCCCGGAACCCCTCCGGTGGTCCCGGTACAATACCGGTATACCCCCGAATATTTCCCGTGACCGTATGGTGACTTCCCATATATAAATCTTTACCTCCGGACCATTCCGGAACTTTGAGATAAATGGATCTTTGAGAAGAAGACGGACGTGGACGGTAATGTTACCGTCTATGAAGCTCGACTTGTGGCAAAGAGTATTTCCACAAGTTCAAGGAGTTGACTACGATGAGATTTTCTCATCCGTAGCGGTGCTTAAGTCTGTCGGAATCATGTTAGCATTATCTGCATTTGTGAAATCTAGCAGATGGATGTCAAAACAAGTTTCCTTACCAGTTTTCGTAAGGAAAGGTTGTATGTGATACAATCAGAAAGTTTTTGTCGATCCTAAGGATGCTAAAAGGTATGCTAGCTCCAGTGATCCTTCCATGGATTAGAGCAAGCATCTCGGAGTCAGAATATACACTTTGATGGAGTGATCAAAGTTTTTGGGTTTATACAAAGTTTGTTAAACTTGTATTTACAATAAAGTGAGTGGGAGCGCTACAACATTTCTGATAAGTATATGTGAATGACATATTGTTGATCCGAAATGATGTAAAATTTCTGGAAAGCATAAAGGGTTGTTTGAAAGGAGTTTTTCAAAGGAAGACCTGGATAAAGCTGCTTACACATTGGGCATCAAGATCTATAGAGATAGATCAAGACGCTTGATGATACTTTCAAAGAATGCACACCTTGACATGATTTTGAAAGAGTTCAAATAGATCAGCAAAGAAGGAGTTCTTGGCTGTGTTACAAGGTGTGAGTATTGAGTAAGACTCAAGACCTGACCACAGCAGAAGATAGAGAAAGGACGAAGGTCGTCCCCTATGCTTTAGACGTAGGCTCTATAGTATGCTATGCTGTGTACCGCACATGTAGTGTGCCTTGCCATGAGTTGGTCAAGAGGGTACAATGGTGATCCGGGAAAGGATCTCATGACAGCGGTCGAACTTATCCTTAGTACCTAGTGGATTAAGGAATTTTCTCGATTATGGAGGTGGAAAGGAGTTCGTCGTAAAGGGTTACGTCGATGCGAACTTTGACACTAATCCGGATGACTCTGAGTAGTAAACCGGATTCGTATAGTAGAGCAATTATTTGAAATGGCTCCAAATAGCGCGTGGTAGCATCCACAAAGATGACATAGATATTCGTAAAGCACACACGAATCTGAAAGGTTCAGACCCGTTGACTAATAACCTCTCTCACAAGCATAACATGATCAAACCAGAACTCATTGAGTGTTAATCACATAGAGATGTGAGCTAGATTGTTGACTCTAGTAAACTCTTGGGTGTTGGTCACATGGTGATGTGACCTGTCAGTGTTAATCACATGGTGATGTGAACTAGATTATTGACTCTAGTGCAAGTGGGAGACTGTTGGAAATATGCCCTAGAGGCAATAATAAATAGGTTATTATTATATTTCCTTGTTCATGATAATCGTTTATTATCCATGCTAGAATTGTATTGATAGGAAACTCAGATACATGTGTGGATACATAGACAACACCATGTCCCTAGTAAGCCTCTAGGAGACTAGCTCGTTGATCAATAGATGGTTATGGTTTCCTGACCATGGACATTGGATGTCGTTGATAACGGGATCACATCATTAGGAGAATGATGTGATGGACAAGACCCAATCCTAAGCCTAGCACAAGATCGTGTAGTTCGTTTGCTCAGAGCTTTTCTAATGTCAAGTATCACTTCCTTAGACCATGAGATTGTGCAACTCCCGGATACCGTAGGAATGCTTTGGGTGTACCAAACGTCACAACGTAACTGGGTGGCTATAAAGGTGCACTACGGGTATCTCCGAAAGTGTCTGTTGGGTTGGCACGAATCGAGACTGGGATTTGTCACTCCGTGTAAACGGAGAGGTATCTCTGGGCCCACTCGGTAGGACATCATCATAATGTGCACAGTGTGATCAAGGAGTTGATCACGGGATGATGTGAGTTACGGAACGAGTAAAGAGACTTGCCGGTAACGAGATTGAACAAGGTATAGGGATACCGACGATCGAATCTCGGGCAAGTAACATACCGATGGACAAAGGGAATTGCATACGGGATTGATTGAATCCCCGACATCGTGGTTCATCCGATGAGATCATCGTGGAACATGTGGGAGCCAACATGGGTATCCAGATCCCGCTGTTGGTTATTGACCGGAGAACGTCTCGGTCATGTCTGCATGGTTCCCGAACCCGTAGGGTCTACACGCTTAAGGTTCGATGACGCTAGGGTTATAGGGAAAGCATGTACGTGGTTACCGAATGTTGTTCGGAGTCCCGGATGAGATCCCGGACGTCACGAGGAGTTCCGGAATGGTCCGGAGGTAAAGATTTATATATGGGAAGTCCTGTTTTGGTCACCGGAAAAGTTTCGGGTGAAATCGGTAATGTACCGGGACCACCAGAAGGGTCCCGGGGGTCCACCAAGTGGGGCCACCAGCCTCAGAAGGCTGCGTGGGCCAAGTGTGGGAGGGGACCAGCCCCAGGTGGGCTGGTGCGCCCCCCCCACCAAGGCCCAAGGCGCATGGGAGAGTGGGAGGGGGCAAACCCTAGGTCCAGATGGGCCTTAGGGCCCATCTAGTGGGGCGCCTCCCCCTCTCCTCCCCTTGGCCGCCCCCCTTGATGGGATCTAGGGCTGGCCGCCTCCTCTTGGGGGTGGAAACCCTAAGGGGGGGCGCAGCCCCCTTCCCCCCTATATATACTTGAGGTTTGGGCTGCCATACACACACGAGAAAGTCTCCTTTTGGTGCTGCCCTACCCCTCTCCCTCCTCCTCCTCTCCCACGGTGCTTGGCGAAGCCCTGCGGGATTGCCACGCTCCTCCACCACCACCATGCCGTCGTGTTGCTGCTGGATGGAGTCTTCCCCAACCTCTCCCTCTCTCCTTGCTGGATCAAGGCGTGGGAGACGTCACCGGGCTGCACGTGTGTTGAACGCGGAGGCACCGTTCTTTCGGTGCTTAGATCGGAATCAACCGCGATCTGAATCGCTACGAGTATGACTCCCTCATCCGCGTTCTTGCAACGCTTCCGCATCGCGATCTACAAGGGTATGTAGATTCACTCCCCTTCCCCTCGTTGCTAGATTACTCCATAGATTGATCTTGGTGATGCGTAGAAAATTTTGAATTTCTGCTACGTTCCCCAACACCACGATGTCGATGTTTCAAGCAACCCCGTATACAATTCCCTTTGTCAATCGGTACGTTACTTGCCCGAGATTCGATCGTCGGTATCCCAATACCTCGTTCAATCTCGTTACCGGCAAGTCACTTTACTCGTTCCGTAATGCATGATCCCGTGACTAAATACTTAGGCACATTGAGCTCATTATGATGATGCAATACCGAGTGGGCCCAGAGATACCTCTCCATCATACGGAGTGACAAATCCCAGTCTCGATCTGAGCCAACCCAACAGACACTTTCGGAGATACCTGTAGTGCACCTTTATAGCCACCCAGTTACGTTGTGACGTTTGGTACACCCAAAGCATTCCTACGGTATCCGGGAGTTGCACGATCTCATGGTCTAAGGAAATGATACTTGACATTAGAAAAGATTCAGCAAACGAACTACATGATCTAGTGCTACGCTTAGGATTGGGTCTTGTCCATCACATCATTCGCCTAATGATGTGATCCCGTTATCAATGACATCCAATGTCCATGGCCAGGAAACCGTAACCATCTATTGATCAACGAGCTAGTCATGTAGAGGCTTACTAGGGACATGTTATGGTTTGTGTGTTCACACATGTATTACGATATCCGGATAACACAATTATAGCATGAACAATAGACAATTATCATGAACAAGGAAATATAATAATAATCATTTTATTATTGCCTCTAGGGCATATTTCCAACAAATTCTACTAGGACTGGAGTCCTAGTAGGACTCCCCTCTCCCTGGCGCGCCCCTTGGTGGCCGGCCTCCTCCTCCCCTCCTTTATATACGTGGGCAGGGGGCACCCCAAAGGCACATCAATTGTTCTCTTAGCCGTGTGTGGTGCCCCCCTCCACAGTTTACTCCTCCGTTCATAGCATCGTAGTGCTTAGGCGAAGCCCTACGCGGATCACGTCACCATACCGTGCTAACGGAACTCTCCCTCGACCCTCTGCTGGATCAAGAGTTCGAAGGACGTCATCGAGCTGAACATGTGCTGAACTCGGAGGTGCCGTACGTCCGGTACTAAGATCGGTTGGATCATGAAGACGCTCGACTACATCAACTGCGTTAACCTAACGCTTCCTCTTTCGGTCTACGATGGTACGTGTGAAGGAAATATGCCCTAGAGGCAATAATAAAGTTGTTATTTATATTTCCTTATATCATGATAAATGTTTATTATTCATGCTAGAATTGTATTAATGGGAAACTTAGTACATGTGTGAATACATAGACAAACAGAGTGTCACTAGTATGCCTCTACTTGACTAGCTCGTTGAATCAAAGATGGTTAAGTTTCCTAGCCATAGACATGAGTTGTCATTTGATTAACGGGATCACATCATTAGAGAACGATGTGATTGACTTGACCCATTCCGTTAGCTTAGCACTTGATCGTTTAGTACATTGCTATTGCTTTCTTCATGACTTATACATGTTCCTATGACTATGAGATTATGCAACTCCCGAATACCGGAGGAACACTTTGTGTGCTACCAAATGTCACAACGTAACTAGGTGATTATAAAGGTGCTCTACAGGTGTCTCCGATGGTACTTGTTGAGTTGGCATAGATCGAGATTAGGATTTGTCACTCCGATTGTCGGAGAGGTATCTCTGGGCCCTCTCGGTAATGCACATCACTATAAGCCTTGCAAGCAATGTGACTAATGAGTTAGTTGCGGGATGATGCATTACAGAACGAGTAAAGAGACTTGCCGGTAACGAGATTGAACTAGGTATTGAGATACCGGCGGTCGAATCTCGGGCAAGTAACATACCGTTGACAAAGGGAACAACGTATGTTGTTATGCGGTTTGACCGATAAAGATCTTCGTAGAATATGTGGGAGCCAATATGAACATCCAGGTTCCGCTATTGGTTATTGACCGGAGCGTCTCGGTCATGTCTACATAATTATCGAACCCGTAGGGTCCGCACGCTTAACGTTCGGTGACGATCGGTATTATGAGTTTATGTGTTTTGATGTACCGAAGGTAGTTCGGAGTCCCAGATGTGATCATGGACATGACGAGGAGTCTCGAAATGGTCGAGACATAAAGATTGATATATTGGACGACTATATTCGGACAGCGGAAGTGTTCCGGGTGATTTCGGAGAAAACCGGAGTGCCGGAGGGGTTACCGGAAACCCCCGGGGGAATTAATGGGCCACCTTGGGCCTTAGTGGAGAGAGAGAGGAGGGAGGCCAGGGCAGACCGCCCCCCGCCTTGGAGTTCGAATAGGACAAGGGAAGGGGGGCGGCGCTGAAGGAAATATGCCCTAGAGGCAATAATAAAGTTATTATTTATTTCCTCATATCATGATAAATGTTTATTATTCATGCTAGAATTGTATTAACCGGAAACATAATACATGTGTGAATACATTGACAAACATAGTGTCACTAGTATGCCTCTACTTGACTAGCTCGTTGATCAAAGATGGTTATGTTTCCTAGCCATAGACATGAGTTGTCATTTGATTAACGGGATCACATCATTAGGAGAATGATGTGATTGACTTGACCCATTCCGTTAGCTTAGCACTTGATCGTTTAGTATGTTGCTATTGCTTTCTTCATGACTGCTACCTCTTGAGCACTGCGTTGGTTTTCCCTTGAAGAGGAAAGGGTGATGCAGTAAAGCAGCGTAAGTATTTCCCTCAGTTTTTTAGAACCAAGGTATCAATCTAGTAGGAGGCCACGCACGAGTCCCTCGCACCTACACAAACAAATAAAATCCTCGCAACCAACGCAATAAAGGGGTTGTCAATCCCTTCACGGTCACTTACGAAAGTGAGATCTGATAGATATGATAAGATAATATTTTTGGTATTTTTATGATAAAGATGCAAAGTAAAGAAAGCAAAATAAACGGCGCCAGAAATAACTTGTTGACGGGAGATTAATATGATGGAAAATAGACCCCGGGGCCATAGGTTTCACTAGTGGCTTCTCTCGAGAGCATAGGTATTACGGTGGGTAAACAAATTACTGTTGAGCAATTGACAGAATTGAGCATAGTTATGAGAATATCTAGGTATGATCATGTATATAGGTGATACGTCTCCAACGTATCTATAATTTATGAAGTATTCATGCTATTATATTATCCATCTTAGATGTTTTATATGCATTTATATGATATTTTATATGATTTTTGGGACTAACCTATTAACCTAGAGCCCAGTGCCAGTTTCTGTTTTTTTCCTTGTTTTTGAGTTTTAGAGAAAAGGAATACCAAACGGAGTCCAATTGACATGCCAACTTTTGATGATTTTTTATGAACCAAAAGAAGCCCCTGAGTAAAAGAGTTGGGCCAGAAGAGTCATGGGCTGTCCACGAGGGTGGGGGGCGCGCCCACCCCCCTGGGCGTGGGCCCCTGCCTCGTGGACACCTCGGGCACCTCCTTGACGTGAGACCGACGCCAAAAATTCCTATAAATACAGAAACCTCGGAAAATTAACCTAGATCGGAAGTTCCGCCGCCGCAAGCCTCTGTAGCCACGAGAAATCAATCCAGGCCCTCTCTGGCACCCTGCCGGAGGGGGCCATCATCACCGGTGGCCATTGAGGAGTATCCCGGAGAGGCCATCATCGCCATGAAGGCCAAGGACCAGAGGGAGAACCTTTCCCCGTCTAGGGGGGAGGCCATGGAGGAGGAAGCACAAGGGGGAGAACCTCTCCTCCTCTCTCTCGGTGGCGCCGGAGTGCCATCGGGAGGGGAATCATCGCCGCGGTGATCGTCTTCATCAACATCAGCACCATCATCACCATCCTCATCTCTTTTATGCGGTCCACTCTCCCGCACCCCGCTGTAATCCCTACTTGAACATGGTGCTTTATGCCACATATTATGATCCAATGATGTGTTGCCATCCTATGATGTTTTGAGTAGATATCCTTTGTCTTTGGGTTGATTGATGATCTAGATTGGTACGAGTTGTATGTTTTATTTTGGTGTTGTCCTATGGTGCCCTCCGTGTCGCGCAAGCGTGAGGGATTCCCGCTGTAGGGTGTTGCAATACGTTCATGATTCGCTTATAGTGGATTGGTGAGTGACTGAAACACAAACCCGAGTAAGGGGGTTGTTGCGTATGGGAATAAAGAGGACTTGATGCTTTAATGCTATGGTTGGGTTTTACCTTAATGATCTTTAGTAGTTGCGGATGCTTGCTAGAGTTCCAATCATAAGTGCATATGATCCAAGTAGAGAAAGTATGTTAGCTTATGCTTCTCCCTCTTATGAAATTGCAATGACGACTACCGGTCTTGTTAACAATTGCCTAGGATAATTCCGCACACCGACCCACCATTATTCCACACTCGCTATTTATATTATTTAGTAATATATTCTAACTTTATGATAACAGCACCTACTTTTATATTTTAGCTCTCCGATATCATACAAAGTTATCCTCTTCATACCCACAACATAGTTTTATTTCTCGTTTCTAGTTGGAAGCAAACGTTCGGTGTACGTAGAGTCGTATCAGTGGCAGATAGGGCTTGAGAGAATATTGATCTTACCTTTAGCTCCTTGTGGGTTCGACACTCCATACTTATCACTTCCACCTTTGGAAATTGCTACGATGATTCCCTACACTTGGGGATTATCAAGCTCTTTTCTGGCGCCGTTGCCGGGGAGCAATAGCGTGGGGTTGATATTCTCGTGTGTGCTTGTTTGCTTTCTTCACTAAGTAGATTTTGTTTTTTTCCTTTTTGTTTCTGTTTAGTTGTGGGTGAAACATACAAAAAAATTAAAATAATTAAAATATAAAAAAATTTACTTGCCTCTTATGCCTAAAAAGTTTTTCAAAAAGAGAAGTGATTGGAAAGTTATGCATTGAAGAAGTGATGGTCGACCTTGAGCACTTGTGTTCATGCTCGCGGAAACAATGTAGAATTTTTCATGGAAGTTTCTCTTTAAATAATTATCCCCTTGTATATATCCATTGTATTATAAAAATAATGTGCCAAGCTTTGGTTTTAGGATGATTAGATTGCTTGTTTACTATGTGCAGAACAAAAACAGAAACTTTGGCTGTAGTGCATGAATTTACAATTTTTACTGGAAGGTCAAATGGGTCTGAAACTTTTTTGCATATTACTTCTGTACAAAATTTTCAAATTTTAAAATTTATTTCATAATTTTAGTAATTACAGAAGTTTACTAAACTTCCATATTACTACAGACTGTCCTGTTTTTGACAGATTCTGTTTTTCGCGTGTTGTTTGCTTATTTTGATGAATCTATGGCTAGTATCGAGGGGTATGAACCATAGAGAAGTTGGAATACAGTAGGTTTAATACCAATATAAATAAAGAATGAGTTCATTACAGTACCTTAAAGTGGTAGTTTGCTTTATTACACTAACGGATCTCACAAAGTTTTTGTTAATGTTTTGTGTGGATGAAGTGTTCGAAGAACGAGGAGTTACCGATGTGAGAAGAATAAAGAGAGGCAAGAGTTCAAGCTTGGGGATGCCCAAGGCATCCCAAGTAAATATTCCAAGGATACTCAAGCATCTAAGCTTGGGGATGCCCCGGTTGGCATCCCATCTTTCTTCTTCAACAATTATCGGTATACCTCGGTTTTTGTTTTGTTCACATGATTTGTGTCCTTTGTGTTTTTCTTTTTCTTTAGGAACCATGCTAGTATGAGATGTCCCTTCATAAATTTATAGAATACTTCATGTGCTTCACTTATATCTTTTAAATATGATCTTATAGAATTGCTCTTTGTGCTTCACTTAAATCTTTTGAGTATGGTTTTATAGAATGCTTCGTGTGCTTCACTTGTATATTTTGAGCATGGATATTGGTTAGTCTATATTAATTGTAGAATGCTCCATGAACTTCACTTATATCTTTTGGAGTATGAATAATACTATCATTTAAAGTGGGTTTGGAAGAGTGTCAACTTTAGGAATTAGTGATCCCACTATTTTGGAGGGTGTTGAATCTTAGTGTGATATTTATGAAAGTGGATTTGGAAGAGTGTCAACTTTAGCTAGTAATGATTCCACTATTTCGAAAGAGGTTCCAATTGAGTATGAGAACAAAGTTGCTATCCCTGATGCTACTGAAAATTATTATGAGGGAGGAATACATGCTTGTAGGACTTGCAATAATATCAAGTTTCCACTCTAAGTGCTTAAAGTTTTGAAGTTATACTTGTTTTGCCTTCCTATGCTAGTTGATTGTTGTTCTTATAAATGGTGTGCTCACAAAATCCCTAGGTATAGGAAGTGGGTTATGTTTAAATGTGTTAGTCATATTCTTTATGATGCTCTCTTTATGTTTCAATTCTTTTTTTTTATGTGAGCATCATTGAAATCATCATGCCTAGCTAAAAGGCACTAAAGAAAAGCGCTTGTTGGGAGACAACCCAATATTTACCCTTACTGTTTTTGTGTGTTTACATGATTAATCTACTGTAGTAATCATGTTTTATAGCTTTTGTTAAAGTGCCAAGTAAGACCTTTGGGAAGACTTGGGTGAAAGTTAATGTGATCTTGCTGTAAAAAACAGAAACTTTGCGCTCACGAGATTAGCTGTCATTTTTTACAGAAGAGTGATTTTTAGTTGATTCTTTTTGCAGAATATTAATAGACAAATTCCTCACGTCCAACAATTTATTTCATAATTTTTGGAGTAGCAGAAGTATGGTTTATGTTCAGATCATTACAGACTGTTCTGTTTCTGACAGATTCTGTTTTCATTACATAGTTTGCTTGTTTTCTAGTTTCTATGGCTTATATGTCTCAATATAAATTGTAGAAATGATATGGTACAGTAGACATTGTGTGGGAACAATTATGAACCTTGTCTTAGACATTACCAAAGTGGATGGTTTACTCTTTATCATACTAACCTATCTCACGAAGTTTTGTTAAGTTTTGTGTGATTGAAGTTTTCAAGCTGTGGGTGAGATATTGATATGAGGAGAATAAGGAGTGGAAAGACCCTAATCTTGGGGATGCACAAGGCACCCCAAGGTAATATTCAAGGAAGACTCAAGTACCTAAGCTTGGGGATGCCCCGGAAGGCATCCCCTCTTTCGTCTTCAAAACTATCGGTATACCTTACTCGGAGCTATATTTTTATTCGTCACATGATATGTGTTTTGCTTGGAGCGTATTTTCAATTTTACTTGCTGTTTGAATAAAATCATTGGATCTGAAATATTGAATGAACAAGAATCCTCCCATGGCTAGTTAATTATTTGACTACTCAGTGTTCTTCACTCATATCTTTTGGAGTAGTTTGTCATTTACTCATGTGCTTCACGTATATCTTATGAGTAAATGGTTGAATGAATTGAATGTCATAAATCTGAATTTATATATGTTTCATATGCTTATAACATGGGGAGTAATGACTTCACACATAATAAGTATAGGTAGTAAACTTATTGAAAGTTAGCAAACATAGAATTGGTCACTTGAACAATTCATGAAAGAATATTGAAGGAAGAGGGATTTCACATATAAATATACTATCTTGGACATCTTTTGTAATTGTGATCACTCATTAAAGTATGACATGATAAAAGGTTGATGTTGGACAAGGAAGACAACATAATGGGTTATGTTTTCTTATATCCGAAATAAAGTATATTGTCTTGGATCATCCAACATGTTGAGCTTGCCTTTCCCCCTCATGCTAGCCAAATTCTTTGCACCAAGTAGAGATACTACTTGTGCTTCCGAATATCCCTTAAACTAGTTTTGCTATGAGAGTCCACCATACCTACCTATGGATTGAGTGAGACCCTTCAAGTAAGTTGTCATCGGTGCATGCAATAAAAATTGCTCTCTAAATATGTATGATCTATTAGTGCGAAGAAAATAAGCTTTATACGAACTTGTGATAGGGAAGAAATAAAAGCGACGGACTGCATAATAAAGGTCTCTATCACAAGAGGCAATATAAGGTGACGTTCTTTTGCATTAAGATTTTGTGCATCCAACCATAAAAGCGCATGACAACCTCAGCTTCCCTCTGCAAAGGGCCTATCTTTTACTTTTATTATTCTACCTTATGCAAGAGTCATGGTGATCTTCACCTTTCCTTTTTACATTTTATCCTTTGGCAAGCACATTGTGTTGGAAAGATCCCGATATATATATCCAATTGGATGTAAGTTATCATGAACTATTATTGTTGACATTACCCTTGAGGTAAAAGGTTGGGAGGCAAAACTATAAGCCCCTATCTTTCTCTGTGTCCGATTAAAACTTTGAACCCATAAATATCACGTGACTGTTTGCAATTGTGAAAGATTAAATGATAGTTGAGTATGTGGAGTTTGCTGAATCAAAGCTCTGACATAGACCCTTACTGAAAATAAGATGAATTGCAATTGTTTGATGACTGAGAATATAGTTTGTTAGTTTCAAGAAAGTTTATGATCTATACTTTAACATGTGAATAGCTTGTTACTTGATCATGAAAAGTTTTATGAGATGAGCTACTGTTATGACATAATGATGCTAGAAAAGGTGATTGAAATTATCATTGATCAAACTTGTGCACCTGCTAGCATTCACACTTCATAAATTATTTCTTTTACCATTTACCTACTCGAGGACGAGCAGGAATTAAGCTTGGGGATGCTGATACATCTCCAACGTATCTATAATTTATGAAGTATTCATGCTATTATATTATCCATCTTAGATGTTTTATATGCATTTATATGATATTTTATATGATTTTTGGGACTAACCTATTAACCTAGAGCCCAGTGCCAGTTTCTGTTTTTTTCCTTGTTTTTGAGTTTTACAGAAAAGGAATACCAAACGGAGTCCAATTGACGTGCCAATTTTTGATGATTTTTTATGAACCAAAATAAACCCCTGGAGTAAAAGAGTTGGGCCAGAAGAGTCACGGGCTGTCCACG
Source organism: Triticum aestivum (assembly GCF_018294505.1). NCBI lineage: Eukaryota > Viridiplantae > Streptophyta > Magnoliopsida > Poales > Poaceae > Triticum > Triticum aestivum. The sequence goes on from NC_057805.1 coordinate 80,524,975, forward strand.
AGGGTGGGGGGCACGCCCACCCCCCTAGGCGTGGGCCCCTGACTCGTGGACACCTCGGGCACCTCCTTGACGTGAGACCGACGCCAAAAATTCCTATAAATACAGAAACCTCAAAAAATTAACCTAGATCGGAAGTTCCGCCACCGCAAGCCTCTGTAGCCACGAGAAATCAATCTAGGCCCTCTCTGGCACCCTGCCGGAGGGGGCCATCATCACCGGTGGCCATGGAGGAGTATCCCGGAGAGGCCATCATCGCCATGAAGGCCAAGGACCAGAGGGAGAACCTTTCCCCATCTAGGGGGAGGCCATGGAGGAGGAAGCACAAGGGGGAGAACCTCTCCTCCTCTCTCTCGGTGGCTCCGAAGTGCCATCAGGAGGGGAATCATCGCCGCGGTGATCGTCTTCATCAACATCACCACCATCATCACCATCCTCATCTCTTCTACGCGGTCCACTCTCCCGCACCCCGTTGTAATCCCTACTTGAACATGGTGCTTTATGCCACATATTATGATCCAATGATGTGTTGCCATCCTATGATGATTTGAGTAGATATCCTTTGTCTTTGGGTTGATTGATGATCTAGATTGGTACGAGTTGTATGTTTTATTTTGGTGTTGTCCTATGGTGCCCTCCGTGTCACGCAAGCGTGAGTGATTCCCGCTGTAGGGTGTTGCAATACGTTCATGATTCGCTTATAGTGGATTGGTGAGTGACTGAAACACAAACCCGAGTAAGGGGGTTGTTGCGTATGGGAATAAAGAGGACATGATGCTTTAATGCTATGGTTGGGTTTTACCATAATGATCTTTAGTAGTTGTGGATGCTTGCTAGAGTTCCAATCATAAGTGCATATGATCCAAGTAGAGAAAGTATGTTAGCTTATGTTTCTCCCTCATATGAAATTGCAATGACGACTACCGGTCTTGTTAACAATTGCCTAGAATAATTCCGCACACCGACCCATCATTATTCCACACTCGCTATTTATATTATTTAGTAATATATTCTAACTTTATGATAACAGCACCTACTTTTATATTTTAGCCCTCCGATATCATACAAAGTTATCCTCTTCATACCCACAACATTGTTTTATTTCTTGTTTCTAGTTGGAAGCAAACGTTCGGTGTACGTAGAGTCGTATCAGTGGCAGATAGGGCTTGAGAGAATATTGATCTTACCTTTAGCTCCTTGTGGGTTCGACACTCCATACTTATCACTTCCACCTTTGGAAATTTCTACGATGATTCCCTACACTTGGGGATTAACAATAGGCATCACGTCCGCGACAAGTAGACCGACTCCTGCCTGCATCTACTACTATTACTCCATACATCGACCGCTATCCAGCATGCATCTAGAGTATTAAGTTCAAAAGAACAGAGTAACGCTTTAAGTAAGATGACATGATGTAGAGGGATAAACTCATGCAATATGATATAAACCCCATCTTGTTATCCTTGATGGCAACAATACAATACGTGCCTTGCTGCCCCTACTGTCACTGGGAAAGGACACCGCAAGATTGAACCCAAAGCTAAGCACTTCTCCCATTGCAAGAAAGATTAATCTAGTAGGCCAAACCAAACTGATAATTCGAAGAGACTTGCAAGGATAACCAATCATACATAAAAGAATTCAGAGAAGATTCAAATATTGTTATAGATAAACTTGATCATAAACCCACAATTCATCGGTCTCAACAAACACACCGCAAAAGAAGATTACATCGAATTGATCTCCACAAGAATCGTGGAGAACTTTGTATTGAGATCCAAAGAGAGAGAAGAAGCCATCTAGCTAATAACTCTGGACCCGAAGGTCTGAGGTAAACTACTCACACATCATCGGAGAGGCTATGGTGTTGATGTAGAAGCCCTCCGTGATCGATGCCCCCTCCGGTGGAGCTCCGGAAAAGGCCCCAATATGGGATCTCACGGGTACAGAAGGTTGCGGCGGTGGAATTAGGTTTTTGGCTCCGTATCTGGTAGTTTGGGGGTACGTAGGTATATATAGGAGGAAGAAGTACGTCGGTGGAGCAACGTGGGCCCCACGAGGGTGGAGGGCGCGCCCCCCTACCTCGTGCCTTCCTGGTAGCTTTCTTGACGTAGGGTCCAAGTCCTCTGGATCACGTTCGTTCCGAAAATCACGTTCCCGAAGGTTTCATTCCGTTTGGACTCCATTTGATATTCTTTTTCTGCGAAACTCCGAAATAGGCAAAAAACAGCAATTCTGGGCTGGGCCTCCGGTTAATAGGTTAGTCCCAAAAATAATGTAAAAGTGTATAATAAAGCCCATTAATGTCCAAAACAGAATATAATATAGCATGGAACAATCAAAAATTATAGATACGTTGGAGACGTATCAAGCATCCCCAAGCTTAATTCCTGCTCGTCCTCGAGTAGGTAAATGATAAAAACAGAATTTTTGATGTGGAATGCTAGTTGGCATAATTTCAATGTAATTCCCTTAATTGTGGTATGGATATTCAGATCCGAAAGATTCAAGACAAAAGTTTAATATTGACATAAAAATAATAATACTTCAAGCATACTAACTAAGCAATTATGTCTTCTCAAAATAACATGGCCAAAGAAAGTTATCCCTACAAAATCATATAGTCTGGCTATGCTCTATCTTCACCGCACAAAGTATTTAAATCATGCACAACCCCGATGACAAGCCAAGCAATTGTTTCATACTTTTGATGTTCTCAAACTTTTTCAATCTTCACGCAATACATGAGCGTGAGCCTTGGACATAGCACTATATGTGGAATAGAATGGTGGTTGTGGAGAAGACAAAAAGGAGAAGATAGTCTCACATCAACTAGGCATATCAACAGGCTATGGAGATGCCCATTAATAGATATCAATGTGAGTGAGTAGGGATTGCCATGCAACGGATGCACTAGAGCTATAAGTATATGAAAGCTCAACAAAAGGAACTAAGTGGGTGTGCATCCAACTCGCTTGCTCACGAAGACCTAGGGCATTTTGAGGAAGCCCATCATTGGAATATACAAGCCAAGTTCTATAATGAAAATTTCCCACTAGTATATGAAAGTGATATCATAGGAGACTCTCTATCATGAAGATCATGGTGCTACTTTGAAGCACAAGTGTGGTAAAAGGATAGTAACATTGTCCCTTCTCTCTTTTTCTCTCATTTTTTTGGGCCTTTTCTCTTTTTTTATGGCCTTTCTTTTTTTATTTAGTCCGGAGTCTCAACCCGACTTGTGGGGGAATCATAGTCTCCATCATCCTTTCCTCGCTTGGGACAATGCTCTAAGAAATGATGATCATCACACTTTTATTTACTTACAACTCAAGAATTACAACTCAATACTTAGAACAAAATATGACTCTATGTGAATGCCTCCGGTGGTATACCGGGGTATGCAATGAATCAAGAGTGACATGTATGAAAGAATTATGAACGGTGGCTTTTCCACAAATACAATGTCAACTACATGATCATGCAAAGCAATATGACAATGATGGAGCGTGTCATAATAAACTAAACGGTGGTAAGTTGCATGGCAATATATCTCGGAATGGCTATGGAAATGCCATGGTAGGTAGATGTTTTGAGGAAGGTATATGGTGGGTGTATGATACCGGCGAAAAGTGCGCGATATTAGAGAGGCTAGAAATGGTGGAAGAAAGAAAGTGCGTATAATCCATGGCCTCAACATTAGTCATAAAGAACTCATATACTTATTGCAAAAATCTACAAGTTATCGAAGCAAAGTATTACACGCATGCTCCTAGGGGGATAGATTGGTAGGAAAAGACCATCGCTCGTCCCCGACCGCCACTCATAAGGAAGACAATCAATAAATAAATCATGCTCCGACTTCATCACATAACGGTTCACCATACGTGCATGCTACGGGAATCACAAACTTTAACACAAGTATTTCTCTTCAAAACTAATCAACTAGCATGACTCTAATATCACCATCTTCATATCTCAAAACAATTATCAAGTATCAAACTTCTCATAGTATTCAACACACTGATAAGATTTTTTTTTCTAATCTTGAATGCCTATCATAATTAAAGCAAATTACCACGCTGTTTTGTAGGACTCTCAAAATAATCTAAGTGAAGCATGAGAGAACAAAATTTTCTATAAAACAAATCCACCACCATGCTCTAAAAGATATAAGTGAAGCACTAGAGCAAAATTGTTTAGCTCAAAAGATATAAGTGAAGCACATAGAGTATTCTAAAAATTTCCGAATCATGCGTGTCTCTCTCAAAAGGTGTGTACAGCAAGGATGATTGTGGCAAACTAACAAATAAAGAATCAAATAATACAAGACGCTCCAAGGAAAACACATATCATGTGGTGAATAAAAATATAGCTCCAAGTAAAGTTACCGATGGAAGTAGACGAAAGAGGGGATGCCTTCCGGGGCATCCCCAAGCTTTGGCTTTTAGGTGTCCTTAGATTATCTTGGGGTGCCATGGGCATCCCCAAGCTTAGGCTCTTGCCACTCCTTGTTCCATAATCCATCAAATCTTTCACCCAAAACTTGAAAACTTCACAACACAAAACTTAACAGAAAATCTCGTGAGCTCCGTTAGCGAAAGAAAACAAAACACCACTTCAAGTTACTGTAATGAACTCATTATTTATTTATATTGGTGTTAAATATACTGTATTACAACTTCTCTATGGTTTATAAACTATTTTACTAGCCATAGATTCATCAAAATAAGCAAACAACACACGAAAAACAGAATCTGTCAAAAACAGAACAGTCTGTAGTAATCTGTAACTAACGCAAACTTCTGGAACTCCAAAAATTCAGAAAAAAAATAGGACGACCTAGAAAATTTGTTTATTGATCAGCAGCAATTGGAATCAACATTTTATCACGTTCTGGTGAATTTTAACAATTATTTTTGTGAACAGAAAGTTTCTGGAATTTTCAGCAAGATCAAATAACTATCATCCAAGAAGATCCTATAGATTAAACTTGGCACAAACACTAATTAAAACATAAAAACACATCTAACCAGGGACTAGATCAAATATTTATTCCTAAACAGAAGCAAAAAGCAAAAAACTAAAAATAAAATTGGGTTGCCTCCCAACAAGCGCTATCGTTTAACGCCCCTAGCTAGGCATAAAAGCAAGGATAGATCTAGGTATTGCCATCTTTGGTAGGCAATTCTTTAATGAGACATCTATCACCCTTAGGATTTTCTTTCTTTTTATTAATTATCAAACTTCTAGGCACAAAATTGAAAAATTCATTTGTAACAAATGGTTCCTTAATGGTAGCAAAAAGATTGGGATGAATACTTATAGATTTGAGGTCCGCAGTTTCCTTACTAGAGGATTCACCCTTATTTTTAGGAACATACATAAGCTTGGCAATTTTAGTTGGAGGACTTGGAGTATTCTTTACGGAAGAAAAAGCGGTTCCCAAGTTGGTAATGATACCCTCAAGTTTATCGATTCTAGTGGAATCCTGATTTATTCTTTCATTAACTATGGGTTCCTTCTCCTTAATATTTTTCAAAGTGACTCCTACTTTAGATCCATATTGGGTAATTTGGTTGTGGATCTTTTTATCCAAATTTTCAATTAACTCTATAGTAGCAACTTTATTTTCAATAATTTCAAGTCTTTGCATTACATGCTCCAAAGTTAACATAGTTCCATTAACCAAAAGAGGGGGTGAGCCAAACAAATCTATCATAGCATTATAAGAATCAAAAGTATGGCTACCCAAGAAATTTCCTTCGGTAATGGTATCAAGGATATATCTGTACCTAGGAGTAGTGCCTACATAAAAATTGCGGAGAAGAACGGAAGTAGATTGCTTCCTGGTAGATCTATTTTGAGCATTGCAAATTCTATACCAAGCGTCTTTTAGATTTTCTCCTTCCCTTCGCTTAAAATTAAGAACTTCATTCTCGGGAGACAACGGAGAAGATAGGGGACTAGCCATAATGACAAGCAAGCAATCCAACACACGAGCAAACAAGAAACACGCCAAAAAAGAGGCGAACAGAAATGTGACGCCCCCGATTCAATCGTACACTAATCATGCACGCAAACGTGTACGATCAAGATCAGGGACTCACGGGAAGATATCACAACACAACTCTAAAACATAAATAAGTCATACAAGCATCATAATACAAGCCAGGGGCCTCGAGGGCTCGAATACAAGTGCTCGATCATAGACGAGTCAGCGGAAGCAACAATATCTGAGTACAGACATAAGTTAAACAAGTTTGCCTTAAGAAGGCTAGCACAAACTGGGATACAGATCGAAAGAGGCGCAGGCCTCCTGCCTGGGATCCTCCTAAACTACTCCTGGTCATCATCAGCGGGCTGCACGTAGTAGTAGGCACCTCTGGTGTAGTAGGAGTCGTCGTCGACGGTGGCGTCTGTCTCCTGGGCTCCAGCATCTGGTTGCGTCAACCAGGTAGAATGAAAAGGGGGGGGAAGAGGGAGAAAAGCAACCGTGAGTACTCATCCAAAGTACTCGCAAGAAAGGAGCTACACTACATACGCATGGGTATATGTGTAAAGGGCCATATCGGTGGATTGAACTGCAGAATGCCAGAATAAGAGGGGGATAGCTAATCTTGTCGAAGACTACGCTTATAGCAGCCTTCATCTTGCAGCATGTAGAAGAGAGTAGATTGAAGTCCTCCAAGTAGCATCGCATAGCGTAATCCTACCCGGCGATCCCCTCCTCGTCGCCCTGTTAGAGAGCGATCACCGGGTTGTATCTGGCACTTGGAAGGGTGTGTTTTATTAAGTATCCAGTTCTAGTTGTCATAAGGTCAAGGTACAACTCCGGGTCGTCCTTTTACCGAGGGACACGGCTATTCGAATAGATAAACTTCCCTGCAGGGGTGCACCACATAACCCAACACGCTCGATCCCATTTGGCCGGACACACTTTTCTGAGTCATGCCCGGCCGCGGAAGATCAACACGTCGCAGCCCCACCTAGGCTCAACAGAGAGGTGAGCACGCCGGTCTAAATCCTACGCGCAGGGGTCTGGGCCCATCGCCCATTGCACACCTGCATGTTGCGTACACGGCCGGAAGCAGACCTAGCCTAGCAGGCGTTCCAGTCCAATCCGGCGAGCGCCGCTCCGTCGCTGACGTCAAGAAGAGCTTCGGCTGATACCACGACGTCGAGTGCCCATAACTGTTCCCGCGTAGTTGGTTAGTGCGTATAGACCAAATGGCCAGACTCAGATCAAATACCAAGATCTCGTTAAGTGTGTTAATTATCCGCGAACGCCGACCAGGGCCAGGCCCACCTCTCTCCTAGGTGGTCTCAACCTGCCCTGTCGCTCCGCCACAAAGCAACGGTCGGGGGCCGTCAGGAACCCAGGCCCACCTCTACCGGGATGGAGCCACCTGTCCTTTCAGCCCCCTCATCAGAATCACTTGCGGGTACTCAACGAGCCGACCTGACTTTAGTCACCACATGTATCATGTATAAAGTATATAAGTATATACCCGTGATCACCTCCCAAGTGATCACGGCCCGATAGTATAGCACAGCAGACGGACAAGAATGTAGGGCCACTGATGGAAAACTAGCATCCTATACTAAGCATGTAGGATCGCAGGTAAAGGTAACAACAGTAGTGGCAAAGACAGGCTATGCAGCAGAATAGGATTAACGGAAAGCAGTAACATGCTACACTACTCTAATGCAAGAGTATAGAGAAGAATAGGCGATATCTGGTGATCAAGGGGGGGCTTGCCTGGTTGCTCTGGCAAGGAGGGGTCGTCGTCGACGTAGTCGATCACAGGGGCGGCATCGGTCTCGGGGTCTACCGAAGAGAAGAGGGGGAAGAAACAGTAAATACAGAGCAAACAAATGCATGACAGGCAATAAGCAGTGCTAGGGGTGCTCTAATGTAATACTACGGATACCGGCGAAGGGGGAAACATCCGGGAAAGTTTTCCGAAAGTCCGGCATTTTCGGACAGATGAAACAGAGGGGAAAAGTGCAGGTTCGTTATGCTAGGGGTGTGTGACAGATGAACGGACTGCGTATTCGGATTCGTCTCGTCGTTCTGAGCAACTTTTATGTATAAACCTTTTTCATCCGAGTTACGAATTATTTTCTATGAATTTCTAAAGTTTTATCAATATTCTAGATTTTTTAAATTACTTTTAATGCGAGTTGACCAAGTCAAAATGACTAGTCAAAAGGAGAGCTATGGCCCACATGTCATGGACTATTTACCTAAACAATTAAATAAACCTAACTTATTTAATGGGGCCTACATGTCATCTACTACTAGACTAACTTACCACTAAATTAATTTCCTATCTAAACTAGTCCTAGTTAATCCTAGCCTAATTAAACTAGGGGTCGGCCGATGGCACAAACCATCCGTGGTTGTGCACACATACGCAAAAACACACAAGGCCAAGGCCCGGCCATGGCAAGCAGCAGCAGTACCAGGCGGCAGCGGCTGCACTAGCAGCAGAAAGCGGGCGCCCGCAACAGCAACGCGCCATGGGAGGTAGTAGCAGCTACAAGACAAGCAGCGGCATCAGTTCTAGCAGCAGCAACAACATCAGGCAGGGAGTAGCGGCATGTGCAGCCGCAGGAGCAGCAGCAAGCAGTAGAGCAACGACAATGCAGCAATAAAGCATCAGCAGAGTAGCGGCAAAGTAGCAGCCGAGCAGCAGGGACCGCGGCCTCACGTAGGTAGGCGCGGGCGATGTAGGAGCAGCGCGTACGGGGCGTGGCAGTGGGGCGGGGTGAGCGGGCGCGGGCGCGAGCGCCGGCCATGGCGGCCGAAGCACTGGGACGGCGATACGGCGACGAAGCAAAGGGGTAGTAGGGGGAATGGAGGAGCAGCTCACGGGGAGGTCGTAGGCGAGCTCGAGATGGCCGGGGAGGCCCGGTGATGGAGATCGATGGCGGGGACGTGCGGCGACCGTGGCGGGAAGAAGAGGCGATGGCGAGGCTACGCGGCGTCCTAGCTTGGGCTGGCCCCCGGGGCGGACGAAGGAGAGGGCGGCGCTCCTCCTGAACAACATCCCGCTCGCCGGGGAGGCCAGTGGTCGCGAGGATAGCGACGGCGCATCGACGACATCTCGGGAGCGAGGAAACAGAGAGGGAGAGGACAAGCGAGAGGATAAGTGAGGGCTAGGGTTTGTCTACAGGGCCGGGAGCGATCTTATCCTCGTCGGGGATGCATCGGATGGTCGACACGGGGGCAAAAACAGCCAGGGCGGCGTGGATGTGCTCCACGCATAGGTTCTCTTCCTACTGTACGTGAGGACGAGGATAAGGGAGAGATGGGCTAGGCCTAGGTACTGTATCACTCGAGCCCAAGTGCATAGTGCACCATTTTCTCTTATTCTATTTCTCCTTTTGCCTTTTGCTACTGGTTCTATTTAAATGAGCTAGCAAATAATATTTGTTAGCTGTGAAACTTTGCACATAAATCAAAGACAACAATTCTAGAAGGCACAAAAAGTTTGGTGTCAGAGGAGTTGTCTAACCATTTTTAGAAATTGAAAAGTCCAATTTTAAATGCTGCTGGCCCACTAAATAATTTCCAGGAGCACTTTCAGAATCTAAAAGAGGTTGGTTCCAACATGACAAATACCTAGAGATTATTTGCCACACTTTGAACATTTTAGTTTTCAGGTTTGGTAAATATGAATTTTTGACTTTAGATTGGATTTGAATTTGAATTTGGATTGTGATTTGGATCAAGTGAAGATTAGCAACAGTAACATGATGACATGGCGCCATTATCAGGGGATTACTGTAGCATGACACTGGGGGTGTTACAAATCTCCTCCACTACAAGAAATCTCGTCCCGAGATTTAAGAGGTGGAGTAAGGAGAGAAGAGTTGGTTATGAAATTCTAACGAATGTTCTTTTTCGTGTTGCTGTCATCGAAGAGGTTGATCCATAACGTTGAAGTCTCCAATTCGTTGCATCAGGGCATCATCATGAAGTCCTCATCCTTTCTTCAGAAACTCCATCGTACTTACGAATAGGGTATAAGGGGAAAATTATAAGGGCGGATGTCTGAAAGGATTGGCATCCGATAATTAGCTCAATGAAGGAGAGTTTAGAAGCACCAGGAAACAAATCGAGAGTGCTATAAGGAGGTTCAACAAGTTTCAACCAGGTAGGCATCAAGCTGATGCCTATAACAGGTGAGGAAGGGGTTCAGAGCAATGAAGAAATAATGTTGTCGCTGATACCGGAATGAATCATGGTAAGGAAGTTAGCTCGTGAAGTACCTACGAAGCCGAGTGCAAGGAATATTTCGGAATCAAGGTTGTACAGGAGAGTCAGGTTTCTATCCTGTGGAATTGTGGGTTATGGGCCCACCATGTGGGTTAAAAGTAGAAAGGGGGCCGATAGCAAGGCATGTCAGAGCATAGACTGTCAGTTATATTGGCAACAACGTTGGTACCAAGGGCGAGGGACGAAGAGAACCATTTTCCTGCTCGTTAAACGAGGCGGACCAATAGGCAAGGTTCTCGTCCATCGGTGGTTACCAGAATGTTGTCAACGGTAGTAATAGGGTCTTGCTGACAGAATTGTACACCGAGGTGTTTACATAAGCAGGTGAATGTTACTGTTTAGATCATATAGACATCAAGATAGGTTAAACCAAACAATGGAAAGGATAATATGATTATCAAATTAAACAGAACAATGGAAAGGAAAAATCTGTTTAAACACATATTTCAGGGGTATATCCTCCCCAAGGACAAACAGAGCAGGATATCCATGACAGGATAGAAGTAGAAAACCATTTAGGTAAGGGGAGAGGAATTTCATGACATTACCCAAACAACAGTGTTTGAATAAGTGATCAAGAAACAGTTAGTATTGCGCCTCCAATGTTCTTAATGAAGTTCGGAGTACCACAATCATGCTTCGGGATAGCATTGACATGGTGTTTCAAGCAAGATTGAATCTGAAGGTCACAAGAAGTACAAAGGAACAATTCCAAGAATGTCAAGGAATGTAAGATATAACCAAAACATGACCAAGTCTGTATTGGCAGGAAGTCAAGGACATTGTCGATGATAACACAATCATAGAGGGGAGAGGATGGTATTTCTCATCATGAATTCGATTGATGTCCTGAAACAGGTCAGTATATTGATGGGGATCACGACAGATTTTGTCGAGGTACTATGAAGAGGCCATCGAACAGCGACCACATCAAGCAAAAGGAATGATGAAGCAAAAGGTCAAATGCGACACAAGCTCGAAAACAAGCTTGTTGTTTGAGGTGAAATGATAAGATGAGGAAGATCGACGTAAGCTTAGCTAGTCGTCGAAAGTTGTGCTCCAAAAAGAAGGACCGGGTAGCACAGTTAAAATTAGCTCGATAATGATATAGCCGATCAGGCTATGAATGACTTGAAGGATTACTAAACTCGTAAGCAACGGAAATAGCTTAGAGTTATTGAATCGGAGTGCGGAATCGATTCACTTATCGGTGTTCTCGAGTGACTAATAACTCGGAACCCGGGGCAATCTGAAATCGCTGAGGAGCAATACTAGATGAAGACTCATAGGGAGCAACACAGTTCTTTGTTATTCTCGAGATACCGGAGGGTAATACTCGAAGGAAGGTCAAGATAGAGGTTGCAAAGATGCATTGATCTGCAGAAGACAAGTGCTTTAACTTGTCCGAGAAATGGAATCAAAGGGGAACAATCATGGTCAAAACCACGGTTGCAAAGGAACAAACATAGTTACCAAATGAACTTATAACAAGGGGATTATTATTATCACAAGAAGCTTCCATGATAAGTTCTACATCGGGTCCATGGGCATGAACACAAGGGTTCAAGGTCGACTCCCACTTCTTCAATGCATAACCTTTCATTCACTCCTCGTTTTCGAAGAAATTGTAGTGCAGAGGGTTTATCTGGCGAAGTACCAGAAGAGTAAGACTCATGAGAACTCTTGGGTTCACACGGATTATGGAAGGCATAAGTTCAACCCATCGGGGCATTTTTACGAATCAATACCACCATCAACCAAGGAAAAGATACGAGTTCAATAGCAGAGTATCGAAGTCAAAGCAGATGATTCAATTTACCGAAGGTATTATGTATCAGGGAAAAACTCACAAGACTTTGGATGTGAAGGTCACTGTCGGATAACAACCCAGCAATGGATCTGGCGGTTCACGATAGAGTTGATGTGTGTATCGGTAATCAATCAGATGAAGAAGGGGATGCAAAGGTATTGGCTTATAGAAACGTCTGAATGATTTGATGCTTGGGTACAAAGGAATTATGATTTCAAGACGAAGGATCAGAAGCAGAGGCTCTGATCAAAAGATGAGTAAGTTGAATAGACTTAGAGGTGTACCCGATCAAATCTGGATTGGGCAAGAACCAGCTCATATCTGGAAGAATGTCTGAGCCGGAAAGAAAATTTCCAAGGATTGATTGATGATTGCGAGTATTCGCACACATGCTGAATCCATAGGAACAGAATGACAATCACAAAGAATTTTAAAGAATATTGCTAGACATATGGAATTAATCCTAATGCAAGCAGGCAAGGAGAATCAAGAGCAATAGGCTACAGAGGATTTTGAAAGATCAGAAAGCCTTTTCAGGTATTTGGAAAGCAAATGAACAACTGGGGATGAACGAACCCCGGTTAAGTGAATTATCCGCAGTTCGAAAAGAAGCTGCAAAGCACAAGGCACAAAGGATTCTCGGAACATCGGAGAGTACTAGTGGTATCTTGTAATAACAAGAGCAACTAGGGATGAAGGTACAAGCGGCAAGGATGTTATTCAGGGGGGATTATCGATGGTCAGGAACTGCAAGGCAGTTGGCACAGGGTCTCGAGAAACATCGAGGAGTATCCGCAGAATCTTCTGGCGAAGCAAGCGATCATCGATAATGTCGGGGCTCTCCGGGAGGAAGTGGGTACGAGAACCTAATGTCAGAGTTAGTAAAATGTTTAACCCGAATAGAAGAGAGATCAGAATCCCAGAGAATAGACGAGGAGTAAAAGATCCTAATACCACCCAATGGCGACGTGGGCCCGTAAGACACACAGCCAATGTTAGTAAAAGTTTTTCAGTGACTAGACTCAACTTCGGCCAAGGAGTTAGAAAGGGGGCTACCTACAGGCAGTCGGCTCTGATACCAACTTGTGACACCCCCAATTCAATCGTACACTAATCATGCACGCAAACGTGTACGATCAAGATCAGGGACTCACGGGAAGATATCACAACACAACTCTAAAACATAAATAAGTCATACAAGCATCATAATACAAGCCAGGGGCCTCGAGGGCTCGAATACAAGTGCTCGATCATAGACGAGTCAGCGGAAGCAACAATATCTGAGTACAGACATAAGTTAAACAAGTTTGCCTTAAGAAGGCTAGCACAAACTGGGATACAGATCGAAAGAGGCGCAGGCCTCCTGCCTGGGATCCTCCTAAACTACTCCTGGTCGTCGTCAGCGGGCTGCACGTAGTAGTAGGCACCTCCGGTGTAGTAGGAGTCGTCGTCGACGGTGGCGTCTGGCTCCTGGGCTCCAGCATCTGGTTGCGACAACCAGGTAGAAAGGAAAGGGGGAAAAGAGGGAGAAAAGCAACCGTGAGTACTCATCCAAAGTACTCGCAAGCAAGGAGCTACACTACATATGCATGGGTATATGTGTAAAGGGCCATATCGGTGGACTGAACTGCAGAATGCCAGAATAAGAGGGGGATAGCTAATCCTGTCGAAGACTACGCTTCTGGCAGCCTCCATCTTGCAGCATGTAGAAGAGAGTAGATTGAAGTCCTCCAAGTAGCATCGCATAGCATAATCCTACCCGGCGATCCCCTCCTCGTCGCCCTGTTAGAGAGCGATCACCGGGTTGTATCTGGCACTTGGAAGGGTGTGTTTTATTAAGTATCCAGTTCTAGTTGTCATAAGGTCAAGGTACAACTCCGGGTCGTCCTTTTACCGAGGGACACGGCTATTCGAATAGATAAACTTCCCTGCAGGGGTGCACCACATAACCCAACACGCTCGATCCCATTTGGCCGGACACACTTTTCTGAGTCATGCCCGGCCGCGGAAGATCAACACGTCGCAGCCCCACCTAGGCTCAACAGAGAGGTCAACACGCCTGTCTAAATCCTATGCGCGCAGGGGTCTGGGCCCATCGCCCATTGCACACCTGCACGTTGCGTACGCGGCCGGAAGCAGACCTAGCCTAGCAGGCGTTCCAGTCCAATCCGGCGAGCGCCGCTCCGTCGCTGACGTCAAGAAGAGCTTCGGCTGATACCACGACGTCGAGTGCCCATAACTGTTCCCGCGTAGTTGGTTAGTGCGTATAGACCAAATGGCCAGACTCAGATCAAATACCAAGATCTCGTTAAGTGTGTTAATTATCCGCGAACGCCGACCAGGGCCAGGCCCACCTCTCTCCTAGGTGGTCTCAACCTGCCCTGTCGCTCCGCCACAAAGCAACGGTCGGGGGCCGTCAGGAACCCAGGCCCACCTCTACCGGGATGGAGCCACCTGTCCTTTCAGCCCCCTCATCAGAATCACTTGCGGGTACTCAACGAGCCGACCTGACTTTAGTCACCACATGTATCATGTATAAAGTATATAAGTATATACCCGTGATCACCTCCCAAGTGATCACGGCCCGATAGTATAGCACAGCAGACGGACAAGAATGTAGGGCCACTGATGGAAAACTAGCATCCTATACTAAGCATGTAGGATCGCAGGTAAAGGTAACAACAGTAGTGGCAAAGACAGGCTATGCAGCAGAATAGGATTAACGGAAAGCAGTAACATGCTACACTACTCTAATGCAAGAGTATAGAGAAGAATAGGCGATATCTGGTGATCAAGGGGGGGCTTGCCTGGTTGCTCTGGCAAGGAGGGGTCGTCGTCGACGTAGTCGATCACAGGGGCGGCATCGGTCTCGGGGTCTACCGAAGAGAAGAGGGGGAAGAAACAGTAAATACAGAGCAAACAAATGCATGACAGGCAATAAGCAGTGCTAGGGGTGCTCTAATGTAATACTACGGATACCGGCGAAGGGGGAAACATCCGGGAAAGTTTTCCGAAAGTCCGGCATTTTCGGACAGATGAAACAGAGGGGAAAAGTTGCAGGTTCGTTATGCTAGGGGCGTGTGACAGATGAACGGACTGCGTATTCGGATTCGTCTCGTCGTTCTGAGCAACTTTTATGTATAAACCTTTTTCATCCGAGTTACGAATTATTTTCTATGAATTTCTAAAGTTTTATCAATATTCTAGATTTTTTTAAATTACTTTTAATGCGAGTTGACCAAGTCAAAATGACTAGTCAAAAGGAGAGCTATGGCCCACATGTCATGGACTATTTACCTAAACAATTAAATAAACCTAACTTATTTAATGGGGCCTACATGTCATCTACTACTAGACTAACTTACCACTAAATTAATTTCCTATCTAAACTAGTCCTAGTTAATCCTAGCCTAATTAAACTAGGGGTCGGCCGATGGCACAAACCATCCGTGGTTGTGCACACATACGCAAAAACACACAAGGCCAAGGCCCGGCCATGGCAAGCAGCAGCAGTACCAGGCGGCAGCGGCTGCACTAGCAGCAGAAAGCGGGCGCCCGCAACAGCAACGCGCCATGGGAGGTAGTAGCAGCTACAAGACAAGCAGCGGCATCAGTTCTAGCAGCAGCAACAACATCAGGCAGGGAGCAGCGGCATGTGCAGCCGCAGGAGCAGCAGCAAGCAGTAGAGCAACGACAATGCAGCAATAAAGCATCAGCAGAGTAGCGGCAAAGTAGCAGCCGAGCAGCAGGGACCGCGGCCTCACGTAGGTAGGCGCGGGCGATGCAGGAGCGGCGCGTACGGGGCGTGGCAGTGGGGCGGGGTGAGCGGGCGCGGGCGCGAGCGCCGGCCATGGCGGCCGAAGCACTGGGACGGCGATACGGCGACGAAGCAAAGGGTAGTAGGGGGAATGGAGGAGCAGCTCACTGGGAGGTCGTAGGCGAGCTCGAGATGGCCGGGGAGGCCCGGTGGTGGAGATCGATGGCGGGGACGTGCGGCGACCGTGGCGGGAAGAAGAGGCGATGGCGAGGCTACGCGGCGTCCTAGCTTGGGCTGGCCCCCGGGGCGGACGAAGGAGAGGGCGGCGCTCCTCCTGGACGACATCCCGCTCGCCGGGGAGGCCAGTGGTCGCGAGGATAGCGACGGCGCATCGACGACATCTCGGGAGCGAGGAAACAGAGAGGGAGAGGACAAGCGAGAGGATAAGTGAGGGCTAGGGTTTGTCTACAGGGCCGGGAGCGATCTTATCCTCGTCGGGGATGCATCGGATGGTCGACACGGGGGCAAAAACAGCCAGGGCGGCGTGGATGTGCTCCACGCATAGGTTCTCTTCCTACTGTACGTGAGGACGAGGATAAGGGAGAGATGGGCTAGGCCTAGGTACTGTATCACTCGAGCCCAAGTGCATAGTGCACCATTTTCTCTTATTCTATTTCTCCTTTTGCCTTTTGCTACTGGTTCTATTTAAATGAGCTAGCAAATAATATTTGTTAGCTGTGAAACTTTGCACATAAATCAAAGACAACAATTCTAGAAGGCACAAAAAGTTTGGTGTCAGAGGAGTTGTCTAACCATTTTTAGAAATTGAAAAGTCCAATTTTAAATGCTGCTGGCCCACTAAATAATTTCCAGGAGCACTTTCGGAATCTAAAAGAGGTTGGTTCCAACATGACAAATACCTAGAGATTATTTGCCACACTTTGAACATTTTAGTTTTCAGGTTTGGCAAATATGAATTTTTGACTTTAGATTGGATTTGAATTTGAATTGTGATTTGGATCAAGTGAAGATTAGCAACAGTAACATGATGAGATGGCGCCATTATCAGGGGATTACTGTAGCATGACACTGGGGGTGTTACAGGAAAAGAGAGGGCGAATAAAACGGCAAGGGTGAAGTGGGGGAGAGGAAAATGAGAGGCAAATGGCAAATAATGTAATGCGGGAGATAAGAGTTTGTGATGGGTACTTGGTATGTTGACTTTTGTGTAGACTCCCCGGCAACGGCGCCAGAAATCCTTCTCGCTACCTCTTGAGCACTGCGTTGGTTTTCCCTTGAAGAGGAAAGGGTGATGCAGTAAAGTAGCGTAAGTATTTCCCTCAGTTTTTTAGAACCAAGGTATCAATCCAGTAGGAGGCCACGCACGAGTCCCTCACACCTACACAAACAAATAAAATCCTCGCAACCAACGCAATAAAGGGGTTGTCAATCCCTTCACAGTCACTTACGAAAGTGAGATCTGATAGATATGATAAGATAATATTTTTGGTATTTTTATGATAAAGATGCAAAGTAAAGAAAGCAAAATAAACGGCACCAGATATAACTTGTTGACGGGAGATTAATATGATGGAAAATAGACCCGGGAGCCATAGGTTTCACTAGTGGCTTCTCTCGAGAGCATAAGTATTACGGTGGGTAAACAAATTACTGTTGAGCAATTGACAGAATTGAGCATAGTTATGAGAATATGAAGGTATGATCATGTATATAGGCATCACGTCCGCGACAAGTAGACCGACTCCTGCCTGCATCTACTACTATTACTCCACACATCGACCGCTATCCAGCATGCATCTAGAGTATTAAGTTCAAAAGAACATAGTAACACTTTAAGTAAGATGACATGATGTAGAGGGATAAACTCATGCAATATGATATAAACCCCATCTTGTTATCCTCGATGGCAACAATACAATACGTGCCTTGCTGCCCCTACTTTCACTGGGAAAGGACACCGCAAGATTGAATCCAAAGCTAAGCACTTCTCCCATTGCAAGAAAGATCAATCTAGTAGGCCAAACCAAACTGATAATTCGAAGAGACTTGCAAAGATAACCAATCATACATAAAAGAATTCAGAGAAGATTCAAATATTGTTCATAGATAAACTTGATCATAAACCCACAATTCATCGGTCTCAACAAACACACCGCAAAAGAAGATTACATCGAATAGATCTCCACAAGAATCGTGGAGAACTTTGTATTGAGATCCAAAGAGAGAGAAGAAGCTATCTAGCTAATAACTATGGACCCGAAGGTCTGAGGTAAACTACTCACACATCATCGGAGAGGCTATGGTGTTGATGTAGAAGCCCTCCGTGATCGATGCCCCCTCCGGTGGAGCTCCGGAAAAGGCCCCAAGATGGGATCTC
The DNA here is from genome assembly GCF_018294505.1 of Triticum aestivum. Classification (NCBI taxonomy): domain Eukaryota; kingdom Viridiplantae; phylum Streptophyta; class Magnoliopsida; order Poales; family Poaceae; genus Triticum; species Triticum aestivum. The sequence goes on from NC_057805.1 coordinate 80,543,228, forward strand.
ACGGGTACAGAAGGTTGCAGCGGTGGAATTAGGTTTTTGGCTCCGTATCTGGTAGTTTGGGGGTACGTAGGTATATATAGGAGGAAGAAGTACGTCGGTGGAGCAACGTGGGCCCCACGAGGGTGGAGGGCGCGCCCAGGGGGGTAGGTGCGCCCCCCTACCTCGTGCCTTCCTGGTAGCTTTCTTGACGTAGGTTCCAAGTCCTCTGGATCACGTTCGTTCCGAAAATCACGTTCCCGAAGGTTTCATTCCGTTTGGACTCCGTTTGATATTCTTTTTCTGTGAAACTCTGAAATAGGCAAAAACAGCAATTCTGGGCTGGGCCTCCGGTTAATAGGTTAGTCCCAAAAATAATATAAAAGTGTATAATAAAGCCCATTAATGTCCAAAACAGAATATAATATAGCATGGAACAATCAAAAATTATAGATACGTTGGAGACGTATCAATGACTTATACATGTTCCTATGACTATGAGATTATGCAACTCCCGTTTACCGGAGGAACACTTTGTGTGCTACCAAATGTCACAACGTAACTGGGTGATTATAAAGGTGCTCTACAGGTGTCTCCGAAGGTACTTGTTGGGTTGGCGTATTTCGAGATTAGGATTTGTCACTCCGATTGTCGGAGAGGTATATCTCTGGGCCCACTCGGTAATGCACATCACTATAAGCCTTGCAAGCATTGTAACTAATGAGTTAGTTGTGGGATGATGTATTACGGAACGAGTAAAGAGACTTGCCGGTAACGAGATTGAACTAGGTATTGAGATACCGACGATCGAATCTCGGGCAAGCAACATACCGATGACAAAGGGAGCAACGTATGTTGTTATGCGGTTTGACTGATAAAGATCTTCGTAGAATATGTGGGAGCCAATATGAGCATCCAGGTTCCGCTATTGGTTATTGGCCGGAGACATGTCTCGGTCATGTCCACATAGTTCTCGAACCCGTAGGGTCCGCACGCTTAAAGTTTCGGTGATGATTGTATTATGAGTTTTTGTGTTTTGATGTACCGAAGGTAGTTCGGAGTCCCGGATATGATCACGGACATGACGAGGGGTCTCGAAATGGTCGAGACATAAAGATTGATATATTTGAAGCCTATATTTGGATATCGGAAGTGTTCCGGGTGAAATCGGGATTTTACCGGAGTACTGGGGGTTACCGGAACCCCCCCCCCCCCGGGGGGGGGGAAGTAATGGGCATATTGGGCCTTAGTGGAGAAGAGAGAGGGCAGCCAGTAGGTGGCGTGCGGCCCCCCATGCCCCAGTCCGAATTGGACAGGGGAAGGGGGCGGCGGCCCCCCTCTCCTTCCTTCTCTCCACCTCCACCTCCTCCTTCCCCCTTCTCCTACTCCTACTAGGAAAGGAGGAGTCCTACTCCCGGTGGGAGTAGGACTCCCCCCTTGGCGCGCCCTCCCTGGCCGGCCACCTCTCCCCCCTTGCTCCTTTATATACGGGGGCAGGGGCACCTCTAGACACAACAATTGATCTCTTGATCTCTTAGCCGTGTGCGGTGCCCCCCTCCACCATAATCCACATCGATCATATCGTAGCGGTGCTTAGGCGAAGCCCTGCGTCGCAAGCAACATCATCACCGTCATCACACCGTCGTGCTGACGGAACTCTCCCTCAAAGCTCGGCTGGGTCGGAGTTCGAGGGACGTCATCGAGCTGAACGTGTGCTGAACTCGGAGGTGCCGTATGTTCGGTACTCGGATCGGTCAGATCGTGAAGACGTACGACTACATCAACCGCGTTGTGCTAACGCTTCCACTTTCGGTCTACGAGGGTACGTGGACACACTCTCCCCTCTCGTTGCTATGCATCAACATGATCCTATGTGTGCGTAGGAATTTTTTTGAAATTACTACGTTCCCCAACAGGCGCCCCCCTTTCCTTCTCCCTCTCCCCCTCCTTCCTTCCCCCTCTTTCCCCCTTGTTGGAAACCTACTAGGAATAGGATTCCTAGTAGGAATCCTACCTGGGGCGCGCCCCAGGGGCCGGCCGGCCTACCCCCTTCCTCCTTTATATACGGGGGCAGGGGCACCCTAGAACACAACAACAGACATTGTCTTAGCCGTGTGCGGTGCCCCCCTCCACCATAATCCACCTCGGTCATATCGTTGCAGTGCTTAGGCGAAGCCCTGCGTCGGTAGCTTCATCATCACCGTCATCACGCCGTCGTGCTGACGAAGCTCTCCCTCGACACTCAGCTGGATCGAAAGTTCATGGGACGTCACCGAGCCGAACGTGTGCAGATCGCGGAGGTGCCGTACTTTCGGTACTAGGATCGGTCAGATCGTGAAGACGTACGACTACATCAACTGTGTTGTCATAACGCTTTCACTTTCGGTCTACGAGGGTACATGGACAACACTCTCCCCTCTCGTTGCTATGCATCACCATGATAGATCTTGCGTGTGCGCAGGATTTTTTTTTAAATTACTGCATTCCCCAACAACGTGGACACACTCTCCCCCTCTCGTTGCTATGCATCTCCTAGATAGATCTTGCGTGAGCATATGAATTTTTAAATTGCATGCTATGTTACCCAACACATCATTGTGTGGTCTTCTGGAAAGAGCATCTGCAACAGTATTCTCTGATCCTTTCTTATACACAATCTTGTAATTGAGGCCCATAAGTTTTGTTAATGCTTCTTGTTGCCAAGGAGTATGAATTCTTTGCTCAGTCAAGTTACAAAGGCTCTTTTGATTAGTTCTGATGACAAACTCTTGGAATTGCAAATATGGTCTCCAATGGTCTACTGCTAGCAATATAGCTAAATATTTTTTTCATAAATGGACAAACCTCTATTTCTTGGCCCCAATGCTCTGCTCACGAAAGCTACAGGATGTCCTTCTTGCATAAGTACAACACCTATCCCCAGATCACATGCATCTATTTCCACAACAAATTGTTTGGAATAATCATGCAGGTCTAAGACTGGAGCATTGGTGAGTATCTGTTTAAGTGTAGAGAAAGCAGTCTCAGTGATCGAGGTCCATAGGAATGGCACTCCCTTCTTAAGAAGTTCTGTCAAGGGTTACTAATAATGCTATAGTTTCTGATCAATTTTCTGTAATAACCAGTGAGGCCCAAACAACCCCTGACCTCCTTCACATTAGTTGGGGTAGGCCACTTCTGGACAACAACAATTTTAGTATTGTCAGTTGAGACACCCTTGTCACTGATAACATGGCCCAGAAAAGCAATTTCTTATTGGGCAGATGCACATTTGCTCAATTTTACCTTCCACTGTTTCTGTTGCAGAATACTCAGAACTTGCTCCAAGTGCTTCAGGTGATCCAGGAATGTTTTGTTGAACACTAAAATATCATCAAAATATACCACTGCACTTTCCCTGGAGACTGGGGCTAGATCACTGTTCATGGCTCCTTGGAATGTATTTGGTCCACCAGTTAAACCAAAGGCTAAAACAAGGAACTTGTAGTGGCCACAGTGAGTTTGGAAAGCAGTTTTGAATTTTCCCCTGGAGCCAGTCTGATTTGGTGATAACCAGCCTTGAGATCTAGCTTAGAAAGCCAGCGAGCTCCAGCTAATTCCTCTAATAATTCTTCAATCACTAGAATTGGGTACTTGCCTTTAATAGTTAGTGCATTCACATGTCTGAAATCTATTACCAGTCTCCAAGTGCCTTCCTCCTTCTTTTTGACCATGAGAGCAGGTAAAGAGAAGGGACTCTTGCTAGGCCTAATCATTCCATTTTTCAGTAGTTCAGCCACTTGTTTTTCCATCTCAATTTTCAGGTGTGGAGCAATTCGGTATGGTCTAATGGAAACTGGCCGAGCTCCTGGCACTAGTGGAATTGAGTGATCAAATTCTCTCCTAGGTGGCAGTCCAACAGGATCAGTGAACACCTCCTGATATTTGTCCAATAAAGCTTGTATTTCAGGTCGGTATGTAGTAACTTCTTCAGTTTCTATGGCATAGATTGCAATAACTGTGAAACCACACTCCTCTGGGAGTTCCCCTTGCAGGGTGACAGTTTTAGCCTTGTACTGGAAGGACAAACCACTTTTGTTCCCAGTCAACCTGCATGGGACTGTGGCGAGCTAGCCAGTCCAGTCCTAGTATTCCATCATAGATTCCCAGCTGCAACAACCTAAAATCAGTGTAGAACTCATTACCCTGGCAGTTCCAGAGACACTGCTTGACTTGCTTATCACACTGGAGTTTACCACCACCTGCAGCTAAAACGGATACTTGCTTGATTGCCTTAACATTGCCCAAAATGGAAAGCCACTTGTTGTTGAGGAAGGAATGTGTGCTGCCAGAGTCAACTAAGAACTGCATAACAATGCCTTGCATCTGTACTGACAATTTAAAGGACATGGTGGTAGGTCCCTGTTCACAAGCAGAAGCTGAAATAAGCATGAGGTTATCAGAATCATTATCAGTGTTGTCAGGAGAAGTTGTAGTTGGGCCCTGGAGTTGTTCAATTAACTCTTGCACTACATGTAACTGCACTGCTGACTTGCATTGATGGTCCTTAGGCCATTTCTCTCCACAAATAAAACACAAGCCCTTGGCCTTCCTATAATTTCTCAGATTAACCCACTTCTCATCAGTAGTGCCGTGTTTAGAGCTGTCATAGTTCCTCCTGTCCTCGGTACTGCGCGCTCTAGAGCTAGTGATAATGACAGGGGCAGTAATTCTCTTACTGTTGCCTAGCAACTGTAGACCCGTGCTCTCCCCCAACTCCTCATGCAGGAGAGCCAATTCGTAGGCTATGTCCAGATCATGGGGTTTCTGCATTGCGATGGCAATCCGTACTCCAGGTTTAAGGCCATCAATGAATCAGGTAGTGTAGTGTAGTGCATCTGGATTGTCCTCGTATGCCGTCAACTGATCATAGAGTTCGGCGAACTGATCCACATATTCTTCCACACTGCCAGTCTGTGCGATTCTGAACATTTTCCTCAACAAATTCTGATGTTGGTTTCTTCCGGACCTGTTCTGCAGAACTTGACAAAATTCAGACCAATTCAGATGAGGGGATCGCCTCTGTATGTATTCCAGTCAGCGGGCAGCAGCACCTTCGAACTGTGATGTTGCATAGGAAACCCATCTGCCATTTGGAGTGCTCCATAGCCTGAAAAGTCTTCGCATCTCGCCTGCCATAACCTGGGATTGGTTCCATCAAATTTGGGCAGCTCAACTCTTGGACCTGAATGGAATTGCTCAACCACTTCTCCAATGGCGAATTCTCTGGGTGACTGCGTGTCGCATGGGGATTGGAGATCCCGCAGCCCTCGCGCTGGGGTGGCACATACAATTGGTGCCCCTTCCCTCTCTGGATCCGGTCCTGGGCTGCGAATTCTGACGGAAAGCCCTCCCGACCTGAGGCCGCATCACGGACTCCGGACGAACTCTCTGGCCTCTGGTCCCCTTCTAACTTGTCGGGACGGTCCATCTCTTGGCGGATCTGCTCCATATCCAGGTTGATCTCGGAACGGACGCCATCGATCCGGGAGGAAATCAGGCAATCCAAGGTGCGTGTTGTGTCCTGCAGTAACTTGGTCATGGATTTGAGCAGGTCGTCGCCATGTACCTTGAAACAGTGGTCGAGGTCGTCGGAGATTGAAGATTTGAGGATCTCGTGGATGTTCCTCCCTTCCGCCGAGAGCTTGTCCATGGCCTCCTCCCGACGACAGAGACGAAGAAGGGTAGCGTGCGAGTGGCGGGGAATCTCCAGGATTGGAACGGCTCTGATGCCAAATGTAAGCACTGGCTAGGGTTCACTCGAATTTCGCCGTAGCCATGAATTATCCTCCCAACCTCCCACACATGGAGCTACAATAGTCAGGCCGAAGCCACCAACTTCAATCCCAAATCTCAGTCTCACACACACACGTGTATATGAATGATGTCGTTACATCCCGTTAACATCCCGTTAACGGGCGCAGTCTGGACCTGCAAGCCACTGGGGAAGGTTACGTTGTCGAGTGGGCCGGGCCTCCGGTCCATGAGCTCGAGTTGTTGTTTCTCGTGTCTTGACTTGATCATCTTCGCTATCAGTCACAGCGCTGGGGCTGCTGACAGGATGGATTAACCGAACAAAGCAGACATGAAATCCGTGAATTCCGGCACAAATGATAGGTGCCAAACGAGGTGTAAGAGATCATTCGTATGATTAGGAGCCGATATGTGTGCATGCGAGTGATTGGGAAGGATCTAGTCGTTGCCAAATTCATGCGAACGAGTAAAGATACCGAAAATATCTCATCCAGTACTATCATGTGGAGCAGCACGTATCATTTTTCCACCCTCGAGACACCAAATGGGCATAGCAGCACCCTGTGCTAGAAGAAGTTTCTCCACGCGCGCGCGGGGGCCGCGGAATTAGGCGGACGGCGACGGCTGCGTGCATATTTCCCATGTGACGCTGATCGAGTTAAAAGCCATCCATCCACGCGAGGGACGACAGCGAGAGATCGGCGCAAGTGGTGCCGTGGTGACGGGTGCGTGGCACGGTGGTGGGCGCGCGGCATCCCTCCACTCACGCTCGCTCCCTCCTCACTCACTCAACCGGCCGGAGGTGACGTGCCACCTGGGCCGGCGCCCGGGCGAAAAGGCAAGACGTACCGAACCAGCCACGAAGCCACGGCGGCGGCCGCTGCACTCCCGCCTGCGTGCGCGCGCGGACGTGCATGAACCTCGCATTCCGCGCCTTGATCGACGCTAAAAATATCGTACTTTGATCTTTTTTCGGGTGATCAAGCGGGGGCGGGAGACGCGACGGCTACTCGAGCTGTTCTCTCTCCCCTATCTACTCCTCTGGGCTGTTCGTTAATTTGGCTGAAGTATGAGTAATATTTTGCTCGCAAAAGATAAATAAAAAAATTGGCGTGCCCATAGGTACTACATCGTCTCGACATATTATTCTTTTTGTGAGTAGACATATTATTATTAATCAACATCGCCACACCTACTAATTAGGTTTTCGTACCGCGTTTAATATATTTTCTTCTTCTTCTTCTTCGATTGTTGTGCAAATTTAATATTTTGCAAAATATCGTCGTGCAAGTTAGAAGTACTGCATCTACGTCGACACAAAGTGAACATTTGTTTTTGCAGCGCCACATCATGAATTCATGCATGTGAGTAATACATTATTTTTTTATTATAGTTCATCCTCCACATTTTGTTAGAAATGACATTTTATCAACTGCAAAAAATTCCTTTTTTATACGCTTCATATTTTTTTATTGTTCTTAAGCCTACATTTGATTTCCATTAGTTTTAGATGTTTTTAGCAACTATTTATGCATTTTTGGCAACAACGCTCGGGGCATCATCTAGTACTCTATGCTGACCAAACATGCCACCTGGGAGTATGTCTCGGGAGATATTAGACATACCATACAACTACCCTGAAAATGTATGGTATAAACAACATATGTTACACAAAATGTATAAACAACATATATTACACAAAATGTATAAATTGCCCTGAAAATGTATGTCCCTGAACGATGCGGCTTATTCGGCAAGTCAGGTGCTCGGCAAACCAAAACACGACGACCACTATCTCGTTGCTCGAAGGCCTTACCATAGAATGCCAAGGCCGCCACCCCATCACCGTCGAGACGCGCCCCAGTGGATGTATAAACTCGTTTTGTTTTTCTAAAGCTGGCCTTTTAGGCTTATGTAAAACTTTTTTAATACTTATCCATGATTTGGTTAGACAACGCAAACAAGTTTTATGTGCAACAGGAATCATGTTTCAGGAAATCTAGTTATAAAACAATTCCTGCATCCAAACAACCCCATATATTAGGTTCAATTTAAACCGGCTTTTAGAGATACAGTTTCGAACAAATTTGAAGGCAACGCATGTTTTGCAATTTCCCTGCAAAAAAAAGAAAAAAAGAAAACGCATGTTTGCAAGAGAAAAAAAAAAGAGGCATGACGAGTAATCCCAGCCTGGGAGACCCTCTCGTGTCACCACTATACATCACCACTAAGGCCAACTTCACTGCGCGACCCTATCTTGTCCGGGTGCGTCCGTTTGAGGTAAAATGGACGAATAGCGCGGCCCAACGTGCGGCCTCAAACGGTCAAATGTCCGGATTCCGTCCGTTTTCGACCCATCCCCGACCCAAACTTGCGCTCGGTTTGGGGTGAAACGGACGCGCGCGGACGGCCTCGACGCACGCCCTTGTCCAATCCGTGGCCCGCCTGTCGAGGACACTAGCAGTCCCTCCGCTCCCAACGCTTCCACCCTCTCTCTCCGCCTCGCCTCGCCGCCGGCGCCGTCACTATTCTCCGGCCGCCTCCTCACCGCGCAGCCCCCGGCCGTCCATACCAAACCACGTCTCGACATGGCCGCCACCACGCCCGCGCTTTCGCCGTAGTTTTGGCCGTCGATCGGAGGAGGTTTGGCCGTCGCCGTCTTTGCCGGTGGCAGAGGGGACACGACCGCCGGCGACGTACCACGGCAGCCGCGGCAGATTCCGACGAGAGCTCCAGAGCGACCAGTAGCCGGCCGGCAACCACCCCTGCTGCGTCGAGGTGATCATCGCGGCCTCTTCGCCGCCACGACGGCAAGGTGTTCGACATTTTGCCAACAAAGGTATAGACAGTGGAGACGAGTTTTTCTTCCATCACTTCCTTTGTTCATCGGATGATTCGTCGTCGGATGATGACGATCTTGTGGTGGCTGCACTGGTCGTTCACGACCATATTCAACGGCAGCTTCCTCGGTACAGGGGTCAGTCCCTGGTCGTGCTCCCAATCTGAACCGCAACAGGGAGAGAGGCCACGCCCTGCTCTATGCCGATTACTTTTCCAACACCCCGCTCTTTAAGCCGGATAAATTTTGTCGCCGTTTTCGAATGGCAAGGCATGTGTTCAATCGTATCCGAGAGGAAGTGGTTGCTCATGACCCATACTTCGAGTGCAAGACGGATGCCCTTGGCAAGCTTGGATTCTCCTCTTACCAGAAATGCACCGCGGCCATCCGCATGCTTGCATATGGAATTCCAAGCGATCTGGTGGATGAGTATGTGCGTATGAGTGAGACAACATGTCTGATGTCAATGTACAAGTTTTGCCAGGCTGTGATGAGGTGTTTGGCCCAGAGTACTTGAGGCAGCCAACTGCAGCTGATACAGAGAGATTGTTGACAACCAACGCAGCTAGAGGCTTTCCAGGCATGCTTGGCAGCATAGATTGTATGCACTGGGAGTGGAAGAACTGTCCATTTGCTTGGCAGGGCTAGTACAAGGGGCATGTCAACGCGTGCACTGTCATATTAGAAGCGGTGGCTTCGCAGGATCTTTGGATATGACATTCTTTCTTCGGCATGGCAGATTCTCACAATGATATCAACGTGCTGCAGCGTTCTCCGGTCTTCGCAAGGCTTGCAGAAGGCCACTCCCCACCTGTCAACTTTGAGATCAACGGCCACCAGTACAACAAGGGATACTATCTAGCTGATGGTATATATCCTCAGTGGTCAACTTTTGTGAAGACAATCTCGAAACCCCAAGGTGAGAAGAGAAAGAGATTTGCCCAAATGCAAGAGAGTGCTAGAAAGGATGTGGAACGTGCTTTTGGTGTGCTTCAATCCCGGTGGGGTATCGTTCGAAACCCTGCCCTGTCATGGGATGAAAGGAAGCTTTGGGAGGTGATAACTGCTTGTGTGATCATGCACAACATGATCGTCGAGGACGAGCGTGATGCGAGTATCTTCGACCAAGGATTTGATTATCAAGGTGAAAATATTGAGCCCCTGCACCAAGACCCGGCCACATTTGAACAATTTGTGCAATTCCACCGTGAGATGCGTGATTGGCACAGTCATTTGAATCTTCAAAATGACTTGGTTGAGCACGTGTGGGATTACATTGGCAACCAATAGACGTATTGGTTCATTTTATGTTCAACTAAGACAATTTCGATTTGGTTATAAAACTTTTTTATTAAGGACAATTTCAATTGGGTTGTAAAACTATTTTAATTTTCAGACAAATATTTGGACGTGCAAACTAGTTTTGATAAGAATATGGACATTTTTGGCCCTGACGGATAGGATGGGGCAAATGGATGCGGCCATGCTGGGCGCACGGCTACCGCATCCCAGGACACGCCCGGACACGACCCCAAATCCCTACCCAAACGGACAGAATTCGGACAAAACGGACGTCCATTTGGGGTCGCGGCGTGGAGTTGGCCTAATAGCATCAATGCTCATTAATCGCTCTGCCGGCAGCCAGTGAGTGATAAAGGAAATAAGACCTCTTCCTGCAGCCGGCAACCACTCCGCTCTGCGTGCTTCTAGCAGCGCGTCCCTCTCGGCCCCACGGACACGTCACGCCACATCCACGCCACCACCTTGTCCGAACATGGTCCCCCGCGCTAGCCGCCCCAACAACTGGCGGGTCCCACCTACCGGTCACAAAAGATCGTGACCCCATCGCTACCCGCCTACGTGTGCAGCTTCCAGGCAGGAGACAGATATCGCTACGCGCACGCACAGGGTGAGGGAGCTCGAGACAACCAACGGAGGCTGCGCAGGTGGGACCAAGCGGGCAGCGCCGCGCGTGGGGCCCGCGGAGGGGACCCCGGTCGTTACAAGAGTCCGCGCCCCCTCTCGCTCCTCGTCTCGTCTCCTCTCCTCTCCTCTCGCGCGTGTACGCCTCTCTGTCTCCCACCCTCCTGCTCCCTCGACGACGATAGCCATTTCACCCCTCTCTCTCTCTCTCCCCCACAGCTCTTCTCTTTGTGGAACAGCCTTCGCGGCCGACCGAGCGCTGCACGGCCTGCGGCGCCGTGCGGGAGGCAGGATGCCGGCGTGGTGGAAGGGCAAGGGCAGGAGCAAGAGCAAGGCGGCGGCGCCGGCGGGGGACGCCGGCACAATTCCGGCCGGGAGGGACGGGGAGAAGGACAGGAAGAACAAGAAGGCGAGCAGCTTCGACGAGGCGCTTATTGGCAGGGAAGGCCGCGGGAAGCAGCTGCAGCAGCCGGCGCCGGCCGTCGGGCACCCGCTGCCGCGGCCGGCGTCCATGCCGTCGGCCTCCGCCCCCGCGTCAGCGTCGGCGTCCGCTTCAAGTGGGGGCAGCTCGTCGCTCGGGTCCTCCGCGGCGTCCGACGAGCCGCTGGATCTCGGAATTTACAGGTGAGAGGCAGCGCCATACTGATCACCACCAGAGTACATACTAGTTGGTCCGGTAGTTAATCTGCCGAGTTTGGGTGGTTGGTTGGTTGCTTCACACACAGGCTAAAAGTTCGAGAGCTTTTGCTCGTGCTCTCGTGTTGAATTCGGTGTAAAGTTTTCGTTTTGGGGCGCTAGGCGTGTCGTACTAGTTGCTGTTCTGCTGAATTATTATTCTTACTCTTTTTTGTTGAATATGCCGTCAGTAGGCAAATTCGAGGTGGTGCTGAGCTGTTCTTGACATCTGTTTGGGTTTCAGATTAGGTTTTTGTGGCTGCTTTGCTCGGAGATGTTTCTCTGGTTTTACTCCCGAAAGTTATGTGTCCATGCTCTGATTTATTCTTTGATTAGTTGGCGGATGAATCCAATTGGAACCGGATTCTGCTGCCCTGTTAGCCTGAAGGAAAAATGGATCTCCTTGAATCTTTGATTCATATCCTTTTTTATACAATTCAGGCTATTGCCTGGGCTTTGTTCGATGGGTTTGGTTTTGTTGTCAACAGAGATGAAAACTTGTTTTCTTGGTTGCAACACTGAATCCTTATCGTTTGGATCTCCGTTTGCGTTTGGTACTGGATTAGTGATGTCTTTACGGTGATTTTTCGTTGCTGTTTTAACTGTTGTTCGATTAATTTTTCAAGGCAGTTCCATCAGCCGATTTGCAAATCTCATCTGGAATTTGTTATTGTGTAAATTAATCTCGAACTCTGTGGCCCAACTTATCGCCGTGTGCTACAAGCATAGGCGACAATGCTTGTTGACCTTTTCTTCTTTCGAATAAAGAATATTACTAAACGACATTCCTTCAATCCCAATTATGTGTTAAGATATGATAGCTCTAGAATGCTTTAAAAAAATGTACTAATGATGCCAAGTGATTGGTTCATAGATGTGCGTTTCAACTGACTTGATTTCCATGCTTAATTCAATAGGATATCAGATGCAAATAGAACACCGGCCATTGATTCTCGGAAACAAAGTCTTGTGCTAGAAGAAGGGCGCTTTGTCGTAAATAATCTGGCTTCGGAGAATAACAGATCGTGTGAACCCTCAGTTTCTCCACGGAAAGAATTTCAACCCAACATTTTGGATCTTCCAAGTGATCGAACGACGTACTGTCATGGTCGAAAATCGACAGAAATTGTGTTTGCTACACGGATGCCGAACTCTCCCCCTAGTTCAAGAGGCAAACATTGTCCAACGTCACCTGTGCATTCAAGAGCATTTGGGCAATGCCCAGGATCCCCTACTGCGTGGCAAGATGATGCACGGAACTCAAGCTCACCACACCCACTTCCTCTTCCTCCAGGCTCCCCGTGCACATCTTCCCGTTCCCTCCATTCACAATGGAAGAAGGGGAAGTTGTTAGGCAGTGGTACATTTGGGCAAGTATACCTCGGATTCAACAGGTTCGCAGTTTGATGCTAGAGCCTTCTATTTTCTCCTCTTCTTCAGCAACTGAACCTTCCCTTTGTACAGTATACTTAACTGCACTCTAAATGTAATGCAGCGAAGGTGGCCAAATGTGTGCAATTAAAGAGGTTAAGGTTATTGCTGATGATTCAAACTCAAAAGAGTGTCTGAGGCAGCTAAATCAGGTATCATCTTTGGAGCATATTGTCTTAGTCAGCATCATTCTCATGTAACGGAAGTTAGTTCTTTCATACTGACACTGCTCTTTATTGACAGGAAATGCTTCTCCTGAATCAGCTTTCGCATCCAAATATTGTGCAGTACTATGGCAGCGAACTGGTAAATACAAAACATATGACGATCTTCCATGCTTTATTCTCGATCGAACATGTAACATTATCATCAATTTTATTCGCAAATAAATAAATAAATTATCCAAGCAATCACAGTCACTATAATATTTTATCTGAAAGTTAGGTGGTGCTGCAATGGTTACTTCGTTAGATACATTAGAATATTTATTTCCAATCATAAACCAGTAAACAACTGTAGTGCAAACAATGAAGTGTACCATTTTATTTGCAGATTTACCCTTTTGCCTGAATAAGTTTCATATTGCAATGCAGTCTAGTGAAACACTCTCAGTCTATCTTGAGTTTGTTTCTGGGGGCTCTATACATAAGTTGCTTCAAGAATATGGTCCATTTGGGGAGACCATCCTCCGGAACTACACTGCACAGATCCTTTCTGGCCTTGCATACTTGCATGGGCGGAATACAGTGCACAGGTACTGGGCAATCATCAAAGTAAATAGAATAGGATGGCCATTTATTTTTGAAAAATATCACGGCTTTTTTATTGATGAAAACTTACCTTTGTCACAGGGATATCAAAGGAGCAAATATACTTGTAGATCCTAATGGTGACATCAAACTTGCAGATTTCGGTATGGCCAAGCATGTAAGTACTAATACTGTGTCAATGATCTGACATTTATTTTATTTACACAAACATCAGTTGGTTAAATGTGGATTTTATTTATACAGATATCAGCATACACATCCATCAAATCTTTCAAAGGAAGCCCCTACTGGATGGCTCCAGAGGTAAGGCTACTGCAATTTTCCCATGTATTTTCCCTTGTTAGTTTAGCACCAACTGATATCTATTTATTCCCCAGGTTATCATGAATACCAATGGATATAGCCTTTCAGTGGACATTTGGAGCCTTGGCTGCACCATTCTTGAGATGGCAACTGCAAGGCCTCCATGGAGTCAGTACGAAGGGGTGAGTGTTATGACAATTTTATATAGCTATGGTGGTTGTTCTTCTGATGATTGTCTGCTAAGCTTTGTAATCGATTTCACAGGTGGCTGCAATATTCAAAATTGGAAACAGCAAAGACATACCTGATATCCCAGATCATCTTTCTTCTGAAGCGAAAAGCTTTTTGAAACTCTGCTTGCAGCGCGATCCTGCTGCGCGCCCAACTGCTGCGCAATTAATAGAACATCCTTGGGTGAAGGACCAAGCTTCAGTCAGGTCCTCTAGGTCTGGCTCTGGCATTACTAGGGATATGTTCTCAACTTCCACTGATGGCAGCAAAGCCACGGTACGTCTACAGTCTATGACTATGCACTGTCAAATAGTGGTCTATATTATGAAATCCGCCTGTGCTTGTGCTATGTATGATAACCAGTTATGGCCGGATGACATTATCTCTCATATTAGTTAGCCTCAATATTGAGTGTGGTGTCCTTTAATTTCTAACCACTATGATCAAATTTCAGGTAAAGACAAGCATCGAGTTGTCATCCTACAGAAGCTTATCACCTCTACGAGATACTAATCTCAGGATGAGAAACTTAGTGGTGCCAGCATCTTCTATTCCTTCGATATCAACTCACAGGGCCTCTGCCATGTATGTTCTCGTTCACTAATTTTGCTAAAAATATGGTAAATTACGTCTCTTCCATTGTCTAACAGAATCTGGTAATCTGATTTGTCCAGCAGCGCATCCAATGTGCGTATGAACATGTCCCTGCCCGTCTCGCCGTGCACTAGCCCGTTACGGCAGTACAGGCAGTCGAACCGGAGTTGTTTGCCATCACCTCCGCATCCAGCATATTCGGCTGGAGCAGCCAACTACAGCCCTATCAACAATGTGCTGTACCCTACGCGGCCAAGCAACTATCTCACAGACCCGTGGCTCGAAACCCCTCGCCAGAAAACACAAACATTTGATTCTCCAAGAAGATTGTAAAAATTCCAATCATACATGTTTTGTATACTGGAAGAATATATACTCCATAAGTTAAGGTGTTAGAACTTAGGAGGACAAAGGTGTACTTTTTGCTTTCTGTTTAGCCCTTTCTGTATGTATCTCCCCTCAGGATACAGTTGCCTCGTCCTTTGTACAAATTCAGAAAATGAGATGTAGTGAAAAACAATAGCATTTTTGTTCAGAAAAAGAGAGAATGGCATTTCAGGCTGTACCTGTATTTGCTGTGTCCCTCGTATGATCAGTTTTGAATGAATACAGGTTTCTACTAATCTTCAGAAGCTCGGTGATTTACAGATAAGGTGTTACGAATTTGGAGAAAATCAGGGCAGCTTTATCTGATGCACTTTGAAAACATCCCCTCTGTATGTCACCGTCTTCTCCTCAACACCAAGGCCCCACAGATGCCCTTGCAGCTTCAGTACTCCCTTGGCACCCTCACCTTTCTTGACGACGATATCGTTGCTAGTCCCAGTGTCAGTATTTGCTGCTTCCCAGACAAAGCTGAAGACACGGAGAGCGCGGCTCAGCTGCTTGATGCCGCTCCGGACCGCGAGTTCATCGCCGTCGACGAGGAATTTCACGGCGTGTATGGTGACATTCTTGCCTTCCTTGCCGGACAGGCATTTGCCGATATGCACCTCGATGTCCCGGACAGTGCCGTAGAGGTAGAAGAGCAGCAGCGTGTAGAGGTCCCGGGACGAGTGCCCCAGGTTCTTGGACAGATTCCTCTGCACCAGGCAGTCCTGGTGGCGCGCCTCCTTGAAGGCGATGTCCCTCTCGACAATGATGTCGCGTATCTGGTACAGCCCCTCCTTCATGGCCTCCACCTTCTGCGCGTGCCCGGCTAGCCGCTCGTCGGTTGCCAGGCTCTTCCCCAGGTCCGTGAACATGTCCAGTACTTCTTGCCATGTCTTTGCCGGCGGCGGCGCAGGGGACGGCCTCCTGTACGGCGTTGGGCGCATCCAGGACGGCGAGGCGGAGGTCGCCGCGTCCGCGGTCTCCGACAGGAAGCTGGCGCAGGCCGATGCGATCTGTTCGGCCATCCGAATCGCCTGGGACGGGGGCTCCAGCGCGCCCATGTCTGCTCGAAGGTCCCTGAGCACCTCCTCCAGCGCGCCGCGCCAGACGTGGTGCTGCGTCACCTGCGGGCAGACCGTCAGCCGCACGTTCTTCCGCCGCTGCGCTGACACGCCGAGAACGTCGCAGACCTTCGTGAGCGAGCTCAGCGCCGTCGTCTTGAGCGGCGGCCCGCGCCGGGTCGCGGCGAACTCACCCGCGAGGGCGTCGAAGTGCTCCACCCGGGCGAGGGCGTGCACATCGGTGACAAGGGATCCTGTCGCGGCGTCCCGCAGGTCGCCATCTACGAGGTCGACGCCTTGGAGCGACCCCGCGAGACGGAGCAGCCTGGCGTAGGCGGCCGGGTACCAGCCCCGGGACGGCGGGACGCGCTCTTGCTCCTCCTCGGAGGCCGGACCAGGCACGAAGTGGACCCCTCTGGTACCGACGCCCATGCCAGTCCCGCCCAACGAGAGCGCGCGGAGTACGGCATCCGTGTGTAGCACGGGCTTAAGCTTAGCGCGGCATTTCGTCGAACACCTTGTGAGCAGCGTCATTGCGCAAGCCTGTGCGTCGCCTGGAATTTCCACTGTAACGGGAACACACGTTACGTTTGGTGTTCTGAGTAGTAAATGATCCCTGGGTGGCGATTAAATAGCCGGCCCAAATCGAGATCAGTGACCCTGCCAGCCGCACTCATTCTGTGCATACGAAAACCGAACAAAAAACCATACCGAAAATAAACTGAACCGAACCAATTTTATGGTTTTTATGATTTCTGATTTCGATATGGTATAAACTTTTCATACCGATTTAAACTTTGGTTTTTATGATATATACCGAAAAACCGAACGGTTAACCGAATAAACCGAAGTAAAAATAAATTTATATTTCTTGAGATGAGCAACTATACAAGTTGTCATTTTTCTTGTACATGAGTCAAATTCCCTACTAAACAAATATTTTTTCTTGTAACATAGTCATTTTTCTCTTTTTAAAATGCTAAGCACGTCCATAATCATCAATAGATGAATCAATGCATGCATATATACTCACATATATAGTTATATACTATTTACATATATAGTTATATACTATTTGTGTAAAATAGTATGTATTCTGAGTCATAAATTTGCAAATTATTATTACGTCATTTTCAAATTCGCGTCAACTTTCATTATTATGGTATATATCGAAATAATTTGGTATATACCAAAACCGAATCGTATTTTAATTTCGTATCATATTTACCGAAGTATTAATACCGTACAAACCAAAAAACCATATAAACCGAGCCATGTAAACCAATAAACCGAACGCACAGAGAAAAGCCACACTATTCGTTCGTTGTATGCCGTACGATCAGCGTGAGGGTCGTCTTCTTCCCCGTGCAAGAAAAGAAAAAAAACCCTCTCTCTCCTCTGTCTTCCATCTCACACGTGCCCCGCCTCACACCATGATGTTAGCCCTGCGGGCTCCTGCACGCTCGCTTTTGCCGCTCCATCGTCGGCCTACTCGTCGCTCGTAGCATAGGCCGCATGTGACGCCCGGATAATTAAGCTACAGTAATTCCACGCTAATGATGCCACGTCACCTCGGTTACTGTTGTTAATCTCGCGATGGTCCAAAAAGATTCAAATTCAAATTTAAAATAAAGACAAACATCAAAAGTTTTCAAACATCAAAACAAAAATGTTCAAACTGGGACAAATAAATCCTAAGTAATAATGATGGAGAGACCACACTTGTATAAAATGTGTAAATACTCAAAAATGATTAAAATAGTAGCAAAAACAATTAGTTAAATGATTATAAAATAATAAACAATTACAAACTATTTTATATTAGGTGCCAAGTTAATTGTGGTAGTGACATAAGTATTAATAATATTTTAGGTACAACTTGGGTATTTCATAAAACAAAAGAAATTAATAAAACAGAAAATAAGAAATAAAAGAAAGTACTCCCTCCGTTCCTAAATATTTGTTTTTCTAGAGATTTCAAATGGTCACCACATACGGATGTATATAGACATATTTTAGAGTGTAGATTCACTCATTTTGTTCCGTATGTAGTCACCATTTGAAACCTCTAGAAAGACAAATATTTAGGAACGGAGGGAGTAGAAACTAAGAAAAACAAAGAAAACACGCCCCACTGGCCCAACTGGGCTATGGCCCAGCCGACCGCTCACCAGGGCGGCCCACATCCCCTCCTACTAACCCCCACACCCCTTTCCCAAACCCTAGCCCGATCCCCTTTCCCCCCGTCGCCTCTCCCTCCCCCGATCCAGATCGGGATCAGGGGCATCGGCCCCAACCCCCGATGCTGATCGTTGCCGCCGCCCGGAATGCCCCTCGCCGCCTCGACCTCGTCTTCGCCCGTCGCCACCCCGTCCGTCGCCGTCCGCAGCACTACCTCACCGGCGCCTCATCCCCACCGGCCTGCTTCCTTCTTCGTCGTCGTCTCCGACCACCACCCCGAGCACCGCTGCCCGAACCCCTACCGGCCCCGTGAGCACGCGCCCCTCCCTCCTCTCTCTCCCTCGCCCCGACGTGCTCCTCCGCGCGCACCCGTGCCGACCACGCGCTACCGCACCGTCCGCTCCGCGCCCCCCAGCACGAGCCCTCGCGCACGCGCGCTCGCGGCGACCGCGCCCCACCTGCGCCTGGCCTCGCGCGCTGCCGTGCCTCGCCGCACCCACGACCATGCCCCTTGCCCGCGCTGTGGCCGCCGCTGCGCTCTGCGCCTCCTCTCCACTCTTTGACGCCATGCACCGTGGCCTCTACTTCGCCTCGCTGCGCCCCCTGCCCGTTCTTTGCCGTGTCCGACCGCGGTTGGCAGCGCGCGCTCGCGCTGACACTCCCCGTCACCGCTCCCGCTCGTGCATCCGCCCGCTGCTGCACTCACCGGCGCCGCCGCTCAGCTCCACTCCCTCCCTGGCCGTGGCTCCCCGGAGCCGCCCGCGCCTTCGCGCCCCCCTCTGACCCGACTTTCTGCAGCGCCATCGCTGCCGCTACACGCCAGTCGCCGGCGCTCCGGTGGCTCGCCGGAGCCCCGCCTCCCCTGGCCCTGGCCGCCGGCGCCGACGTGCCCCCGCACGCCCAGCGCCCCACGGGCTCGCGCCCGTTCGGGCGCCCAGCCCCGTTGCTCGCCCGTAACCGCTAAGGCCCCCTGGCCCAATGGCAAACGGGCCCCAGCGCCCCAGAACGATTAAAAAAAGAAGATTAAAAAAATATATAATAATAAAAATAATATATTATTTAATTAATTTAACTAACTTAATTAATTATATTAAATTAACCTAATTAATTAGTGTTAATTAATTAAATAGTAATTAGATTAGTTAAACCCTAATTAGCTTAAACAGTCCATGACAGTTGGGACCCACGTCAGTTTGACCAGTCAACACCTCTGTTGACTGCTGACGTCAGCATGCACTGTTCTGGATAATGTTGAATTAAATTAATTAAATAAATCATTAAATCTTTTAAAATTAATATAAAATAAACCGTAGCTCAGATGAAAATACTTTCTACATGAAAGTTGCTCAGAACGACGAGACGAATCAGGATACACAGCCCGTTCGTCCGCCACACACCCCTAGCATATCGAACACCCAACTTTCCTCCTCTGGTACATCTGTCCGAAAACGCGAAACACCGGGGATACTTTCCCGGATGTTTCCCCCCTTCGCCGGTATCACCTCTTACCGCGTTAGGGCACACCTAACACCGCTGTTTGCTTTGTCATGCATCGTTATGCATCTGTTTGCATTGTATTCATTGTTTCTTCCCCCTCTTCTCTCCGGTAGACTACGAGACCGACACCGCTGCTGGTGCCCCGTCCGACTACGCTGTTGACGACCCCTCCGTCTTGCCAGATCAACCAGGCAAGCCCCCCTTGATCACTAGATATCACCTATTCTTCTCTATACTGCTTGCATTAGAGTAGTGTAGCATCTTACTGCTTTTTGATTAATCCTATTCTGATGCATAGCCCGACTTTGCTACTACTGTTGTTACCTTTACCTGCAATCCTACATGCTTAGTATTCCATCTGTGGCCCTACCTTCTTGTCCGTATGCTGTGCTATACTATCGGGCCGTGATTACTCGGGAGGTGATCACGGGTATATACTATATACTTTATACATGATACATGTGGTGACTAAAGTCGGGTCAACTCGAGGAGTGCCCGCGAGTGATTCACGGATTGGGGGCTGAAAGGACATACTTTCCCGACGGCCCTCTGTGTGGATCTTTGTGGCGGAGCGACAGGGCAGGTTGAGACCACCTAGGAGAGAGGTGGGCCTGGCCCTGGTCGGCGTTCGCGGTTATTTCATAATAACACGCTTATCGAGATCTTGGTATTTGATCTGAGTTGGGTCGTTGACCTTAAACGCACTAACCGCCACGTGGGACAAGATATGGGCAACCGGCGTCGTGGTATCAGCCGAAGCTCTTTTTGACGTCAGCGACTAAGCGGCGCGCGCCGGATTGGACTGGAACGCCTGCTAGGCTAGGTCTGCTTCCGGCCGCGTACGCAACGTGCAGGTGTGCAATGGGCGATGGGCCCAGACCCCTGCGCGCATAGGATTTAGACCGGCGTGCTGACCTCTCTGTTGAGCCTAGGTGGGGCTGCGACGTGTTGATCTCCCGAGGCCCGACATGACCCAGGAAAGTGTGCCCGGCCAGAGGGATCGAGCGTGTCGGGTAATGTGGTGCACCCCTGTAGGGAAGTTGATCTATTAGAATAGCCGTGTCCACGGTAACAGGCGACCCGGAGTTGTACCGTGACCTTATGACAACTAGAACCGGATACTTAATAAAACACACCCTTTCAAGTGCCAGATACAACCCGGTGATCGCTCTCTAACAGGGCAACGAGGAGAGGATCGCCGGGTAGGATTATGCTATGCGATGCCACTTGGTGAACTTACCATCTACTCTCTTCTACATGCTGCAAGATGGAGGTGGCATGAAGCATAGTCTTCGACAGGATTAGCTATCTCCCTCTTATTCTGGCATTCTGCAGTTCAGTCCACCGATATGGCCCTTTACACATATACCCATGCATATGTAGTGTAGCTCCTTGCTTGCGAGTACTTTGGATGAGTACTCACGGTTGCTTTTCTCCCTCTTTTCCCCTTTCCCTTCTACCTGGTTGTCGCAACCAGATGCCGGAGCCCAGGAGCCAGACGCCACCGTCGACGACGACTCCTACTACACTGGAGGTGCCTACTTCTACGTGCAGGCTGCTGACGATGACCAGGAGTAGTTTAGGAGGATCCCAGGCAGGAGGCCTGCGCCTCTTTCGATCTGTATCCCAGTTTGTGCTAGCCTTCTTAAGGCAAACTTGTTTACTTATGTCTGTACTCAGATATTGTTGCTTCCGCTGACTCGTCTATGATCGAGCACTTGTATTCGAGCCCTCGAGGCCCCTGGCTTGTATTATGATGCTTGCATGACTTATTTATGTTTTAGAGTTGTGTTGTGATATCTTCTCGTGAGTCCCTGATCTTGATCGTACACGTTTGCGTGCATGATTAGTGTACAATTGAATCGGGGGCGTCACACCGCAACTCCGCATGAGTGATCAGCGTAGTCCCCCGCTTGCATCACCTCTTGGTTGCTATTTGTAGCCTTTTGGTTTGCCGGTTGCAACTCCACCTTCGCCAGTTCTAGCAATCAAGGCCGCCGGTTCTAGAATCGCCACCACTTGTAACGCCTAGCCACCACTGGTCGACCGACATGACCTATGCCCACGGTCGCAACATCTCGGCCCTATGGTTTCAACATCTCGGCTTGATGGTCGCAACAATTTCTCTTGGTGGTCGCAACATCTGGCCTTGCCATTCCAGCAACTCGGCCGAATGGTTGAACAAATTCTTTCTGCGGTCCCAACATTTCCGTCCACCGCTCGCAGCATCAGTGGCGATGCACGCATCAACTACCTACTCCGGCCATTGCAACTTCTCATATCGCCGGGCCAAGGGCCACACTGCACTGGTTGCGGTGTTGACGGAGGACGGTTGCAACTCCCGCATGAGGCTAGCATACTCGTCGGTGAAGATGCCACAGCTTTCCACGTCGCCGGTCACATCAACACATTGCCTTGGTTGTAGCATCCGGTTGCAGCTCCCTCTTGAGCTTGCACAAAAATCGTCAGTGACACCCCCACTCGTAGCAACAATTGTACCAGATACGTCCATTTAGCATCATAATTCCCCATTGTTTTTTATATCTTATTTTGATGCTATATTTCATAATATGAAGAAATTCTAGTGACTTTTCTCTCTCAAAATGCAAGATACATCAAAGGAGGGAGATTACTAGCAACTGTAATTCTGACCTGAAAAAGCTACAACACAGATAGCAATTCTTCGAAGCTCAAAATGAAGTGAAATTTTATGAAGATTTCTTTTAGAATATATTACAGATACAGGAAGAAAGAAGCAACGAAGAAGTGCAACAGGGGCCCCACAATCTTAGGGAGCGCGACCACCCCAAGCCGCGCCATCCAGGTTTGTGGGGTCCACAAAGCTCCTATCCCGACGTCCTTTGGTCATATACTCCCATTTTCCCTAGAAAAAAAATAAAGAGAACACTTTCGGGACTTTTCGTGATGGTCTCGAGGCGAAACCATGACAGGAGCACTTTTGCGCTCCGGCAGAGCGATTCTGCCGGGGAAACCTCTCTCCGGGAGGGGGAAATCGAATCCTTCATAATCACCAACGTTGCTCTCATCGTGGGAGGCACCATCTTCATCGGCACCATCTCATCTCCAAATCATAGTTCATCTTTTGTAATCAATCTTTGTATCAAACCTCAGATTGGTACTCCCTCCGGTCCTTTTTACTCTGCATATAAGAATTGTCTGAAGTCAAACTTCATAAAGTTTGACCTTATTTATATGAAAAAATATCAACATCTACCAATATGAAAATTTAAGTCATGACACATCTACTGATATTGATTTCATATTGCGAATGTTGGTATTTTTTTCTATAAAGTTGGTCAAACATTATGAGGGTTGACTTTAGACAAATCTTATATGCGAACTAAAAAGGACCGGAGGGAGTACCTAGGGGTGCTAGCAGTGTTGATTACATCTTGTAGTTGATGCTAGATTTATTTAATTGGTGGAAGATTATTATGTTCAGATTGTTTATCATATATTAATACCCACTGATCATGAACAATATGATGAGTCGTGAGTAGTTGCACTAGTTCTCGAAGACATGGGAGAATTCTTGTTATTAGTAATCATGTGTAAGTTGATCAACGTTCAATGTTTTCATAATATGTTGTGTTGTTCTTCCTCTAGTGGTGTTATGTGAACGTCGACTACATGATACTTCACCATCTTTGGGCCTAGGGGAAGGTATCGTGGAATTAGTTTGTAGATGATGGGTTGTGGGAGTGATAGAAAGCTAAACCCCAATTTATGAATTGCTTCGTGAGGGGCTGTTTTGGATCCACATGTTTAATGCTGTGGTTACATTTATCTTTAAGTACTCCTCTTGTAGTTGCGGTCCACCCATATAAAAATTATCAAGGCAATGGACATGAGTCAATTAGTCGTGGTGAAATTTACTTGGCGATATCCCGTGTGTCTTCAAGAGCGTTTTGATCACTACAAGTGTTGGGAATTGTTGGACATGCATAGCAACGAGGGGCAGAGTGTGTCTACGTACCCTCGTAGACCGTAAGCGGAAGAATTTCACAACGCGGTTGATGTAGTCGAACTTTCTTCATGCTCCATCGATCGAGTACTGAACGTAGGACACCTTCGAGTTCTGCACACATTCAGCTCGGTGACGTTCCTCGTCTTCTTGATCCAGCAAGACGTCGAGGAAGTAGATGAGTTCCGTCAGCACGATGACATGGTGACGGTGATGGTGTAGTGATCCTCGCAGGGCTTTGCCTAAGCACCGCGAAAATATGACCGGGGGTGTAAACTGTGGAGGGGGCGCCGCACACGGCTGACAATTGATGTTGTGTGTTCTAGGCGCCCCCCTCCCCACATATATATAGGTGGGAGGGGAGGAGAGGCAGCCAGGGGCCCCAAGTAGGACGGATCCTACTTGGGGTTCCCCCAAGTGGCGCCCCCCTTTTCCTTTTCCCACCGGAGAAGAAAGGAAGGGGAAGAGAGAAATGAAGGGGGGGGGTCGAACCCCCTTTGTTCCTTCTCCAATTTGGCCACATGCCAGGGGGGCGCCACCCCTTGTGGGCTGGTTTACTCCCCTCTTATGGCCCATATACATCCCCCGTGGGTTCCGGTAACCCCCCCAGTACTCCGATAAATACTGATACACTTCGGAACACTTCCGGTGTCCGAATACTATCATCGTATATGTCAATCTTTACCTCTCGGCCATTTTAAGACTCCTCGTCATGTCCGTGATCTCATCCGGGACTCCAAACAACATTCGGTCACCAAATCACATCACTCATATAATACAATATCGTCATCGAACGTTAAGCGTGCGGACCCTACTTGTTCGAGAACTATGTAGACATGACCGAGACACCTCTCTGGTCAATAACCAATAACGGAACTTGCATTCTCATATTGGCTCCTACATATTCTACGAAGATCTTTATCGGTCGAACCGTTATGACAACATACGTTATTCCCTTTGTCCATCTGTATGTTACTTGCCTGAGATTCGGCCGTCGGTATCTTCATACCTAGTTCAATCTCGTCACCGACAAGTCTCTTTACTCGTTCTGTAATACATCACCTCGTGACCAACTCCTTAGTCGTTTGCTTGCAAGCTTATGATGTGTATTACCGAGAGGGCCCAGAGATACCTCTCCGATACTCGGAGTGACAAATCCTAATCTCGATCTATGTCAACCCAACAAACACCATCAGAGATACTTGTAGAGCATCTTTATGATCACCCAGTTATGTTGTGACGTTTGATAGCACACAAGGCATTCCTCCGGTATTCGGGAGTTGCATAATCTCATAGTTGAAGGAATATGTATTTGACATGAAGAAAGCAGTAGCAATAAAACTGAACGGTCATTATGCTAAGCTAACGGATGGGTCTTGCCCATCACATCATTCTCCTAATGATGTGATCTTATTATTAAATGACAACTCATGTCCATGGTTAGGAAACCTTAACCATCTTTGATCAACGAGCTAGTTCAAGTAGCGGCTCACTAGGTACAGAGTGTTTGTCTATGTATTCACACATGTATATGGGTTTCCGATCAATACAATTCTAGCATGAATAATAAATATTTATCATGAATAAGGGAATATAAAATAACAACTTTATTATTGCCTCTAGGGCATATTTCCTTCAGTCTCCCACTTGCACTAGAGTCAATAATCTAGATTACATTGTAATGATTCTAACACCCATGGAGTCTTGGTGTTGATCATGTTTTGCTCATGGAAGACGCTTAGCCAACGAGTCTGCTACATTCAGATCCGTATGTATTTTGCAAATAGCTATGTCTCTGATGACCCACAAGTATATGGGATCAATTGTAACCTTTTCGATAAGTAAGAGTGTCGAACCCAAGGAGGAGTAGAAGGAAATGACAAGTGGTTTTCAGCAAGGTAATGTCTGCAAGTACTAGAATTGTAAGTAACATAGTAGTTTGATAGCAATATAATTTGTAATGAGCAAGTAACGATAATTGTAACAAAAGTGCAGCAAGATAGCCCAATCCTTTTGAGGCAAAGGACAGGCCAAAATGGTCTCTTATAATAAGCAAAGCGTTCTTGAGGGTACACGGGAATTTCATCTAGTCACTTTCATCATGTTGGTTTGATTCGTGTTCACTACTTTGATAATTTGATATGTGGGTGGACCGGTGCTTAGGTGCTGTTCTTACTTGAACATACCTCCGACTTATGATTAACCCCCTCGCAAGCATCCACAACTACAAGAAAAGTATTAAGAATAAATTCTAACTATAGCATTAAACTTTTGGATCCAATCGGTCCCTTACGGAATAGCGCATATACTAGGGCTTAAGCTTCTGTCACTCTCGCAACCCATCATCTAATAACTACTCCACAATGCATTCCCTTAGGCCCAAATATGGTGAAGTGTCATGTAGTCGATGTTCACATGACACCACTAAGGGAATTACAACATACATACTATCAAAATATCGAACACATATCAAGTTCACATGATTACCTGCAACAAGATTTCTCCCATGACCTCAAGAACAAAAGTAACTACTCACGAATGATAATCATGCTCAAGATTAGAGGGGTATTAATAGCATATTGGATCTGAACATATAATCTTCCACCAAATAAACCATATAGTAATCAACTACAAAATGTAATCAACACTACTAGTCACCCACAAGCACCAATCTATAGTTCCAGTACGAAGCTTGAACACAAGAGATGAACTAGGGTTTGAGATGAGATGGTGTTGTTGAAGATGTTGATGGAGATTGCCCTCCCCAAGATGGGAGAGTTATTGGTGACGATGATGACGATGATTTCCCCCTCCGGGAGGGAAGTTCCCCCGACGGAATTGCTCCGCCGGAGGGCAAAAGTGCTCCTGCCCAAGTTCCGCCTCGAGACGGCGGCGCTCCGTCCCGAAAGTCCTCTCCTTATTTTTTCTAGGTCAAAATGACTTATATACCAGAAGATGGGCACCGGAGGTGGGCCGAGCTGAGCACAACCCACCAGGGCGCGCCTGGGGGGCCAGGCGCGCCCTGGTGTCTTGTGCTCACCAGGTGCCCCCCCTCCGATGGTTATTTGCTCCAGTATTTCTTATTTATTCCATAAAAAATCCTCGTGAAGTTTTATCTCATTTGGAGTTGTGCAGAATAGGTAGCCTGACATAGCTTTTCCAGGTCCAGATTTCCAGCTGCCAGAATTCTCCCTCTTTGTGTGAACCTTGCAAATTATGAGAGAAAAGGCATTAGAATTACTCCAAAAAGCATTATTATGCATAAAAAATTTATAAATAACATTACGTAAACATGATGCAAAATGGACGTATCAGTCTCCCTCGTTGACTTGATCACAGATGGAGTTGAAGCGTCTCTTGATGTGTTGGGTTCTTTTGTGAAATATAGTTTTTCACTGGACCCGATGCAGTAGGTATTACACCTAGATCGGGTATGAACTCCTTCATCCAGACTCCTTCATTTGCTGCTTCCGAAACAACTATGTACTCCGCTTCACACGTAGATCCCGCCACGACGCTTTGCTTGGAACTGCACCAACTGACAGCTCCAACATTCAAAATAAATACGTATCCGGTTTGTGACTTAGAGTCATCCGGATCAGTGTCAAAACTAGCATTGGCGAAATCATTTACGATGTGCTCTTTGTCACCTCCATAAACGAGAAACATATCCTTGGTCATTTTCAGGTACTTCAGGATGTTCTTGACCGCTGTCTAGTGATCCACTCCTGGATTACTTTGGTACCTCCCTGCCAGAGTTATGGCAAGGCACACA
The DNA here is from genome assembly GCF_018294505.1 of Triticum aestivum. NCBI lineage: Eukaryota > Viridiplantae > Streptophyta > Magnoliopsida > Poales > Poaceae > Triticum > Triticum aestivum. Next base: position 80,570,634 of record NC_057805.1, read on the forward strand.
TCAGGTCTAGTACACAGCATAGCATACATGATAGAACCTATGGATGAGGCATAGGGAATGACTTTCATTTTCTCTCTATCTTCTGCAGTGGTCGGGCATTGAGTCTAACTCAATTTCATACCTTGTAACACAGGCAAGAACCCTTTCTTTGACTAATCCATTTTGAACTTCTTCAAAACTTTGTCAAGGTATGCGCTTTGTGAAAGTGCTATTAAGCGTCTTGATTTGTCTCTATAGATCTTGATGCCTAATATATAAGTAGCTTTACTGAGGCCTTTCATTGAAAAACTCTTATTCAAGTATCCTTTTACGCTATCCAGAAATTCTACATCATTTCCAATCAACAATATGTCATCCACATATAATATTAGAAATGCTACAGAGCTCCCACTCACATTCTAGAAAATACAGGCTTCTCCGAAAGTCTATATAAAACCATATGCTTTGATCACCTCATCAAAGCGTATATTCCAGCTCCAAGATGCTTGCACCAGTCCATAGATGGATCGCTGGAGCTTGCACACTTTGTTAGCACCTTTAGGATCGACAAAACCTTCTGGTTGCATCATATACAACTCTTCTTTAAGAAATCCATTAAGGAATGCAGTTTTGACGTCCATTTGCCAGATTTCATAATCATAAAATGTGGCAATTGCTAACATGATTCGGACAGACTTAGGCATCGCTACGGGTGAGAAAGTCTCATCGTAGTCAACTCCTTGAACTTGTCATAAACCTTTTGCGACAAGTCGAGCTTTGTAGACAATAACATTACCATGAGCGTCAGTCTTCTTATTGAAGATCCATTTATTCTCTATGGCTCGCCGATCATCGGGCAAGTCCACCAAAGTCCATACTTTGTTCTCATAAATGGATCCTATCTCAGATTTCATGGCGTCAAGCCATTTATCGGAATCTGGGCTCATCATAGCTTCTTCATAGTTCGTAGGTTCGTCATGGTCTAGTAACAGAACTTCCAGGACATGATTACCATACCACTCTGTTGCGGAACGTGCTCTGTTTGACCTACGAGGTCCAGTAGTAACTTGATTTGAGTTTCATGATCATCATCATTAGCTTCCTCTCTGGTTGGTGTAGGCATCACGGAAACAGATTTCTCTAATGAGCTACTTTCCAATTCGAGAGAAGGTACAATTACCTCATCAAGTTCTACTTTTCTCCCACTCACTTCTTTCGAGAGAAACTCCTTCTCCAGAAAGTTTCCATTCTTGGCAACAAAGATCTTGCCTTTGGATCTGTGGTAGAAGGTGTACCCAATTGTTTCTATAGGGTATCCTATGAAGACGCACTTCTCCGATTTGGGTTCGAGCTTATCAGGCTGAAGCCTTTTGACATAAGTGTCGGATCCCAAATTTTAAGAAACGACAACTTAGGTTTCTTTCCAAACCACAGTTCATACGGTGTCCTCTCAACAGATTTAGACGGTGACCTATTTAACGTGAATGCAACTGTCTCTAATGCAAAACCCAAGATAGTGGTAAATCGGTAAGAGACATCATAGATCGTACCATATCTAATAAAGTACGGTTACGACGTTCAAACACACCATAACTCTATGGTGTTCCAGGTGGCGTGAGTTGTGAAACTATTCCACATCGTTTTAAATGAAGGCCAAACTTGTAACTCAAATATTCGCCTCCGCGATTAGATTGTAGAGACTTTATTTTCTTGTTACGACGATTCTCCACTTCACTCTGAAATTCTTTGAACTTTTCAAATGTTTCAGACTTGTGTTTCATTAATTAGATATACCCATATCTGCTCAAATCATCTGTGAAGGTCAGAAAATAACGATACCTGCCGCGTGCCTCAACACTCATCAGACCGCATACATCGGTATGTATTATTTCCAATATGTCATTAGCTCGCTCCATTGTTCCGGAGAACGAAGTTTTAGTCATGTTGCCCATGAGGCATGGTTCACAAGTATCAAATGATTCATAATCAAGTGATTCCAAAAGCCCATCTGCATGGAGTTTCTTCATGCCCTTTACAGCAATATGACCTAAATGGCAGTGCCACAAATATGTTGCACTATCATTATTAACTTTGCATCTTTCAGCATCAATATTATGAATATGTGTATCACCACAATTGAGATTCAACAAAAATAGACCACTCTTCAAGGGTGCATGCCCATAAAATATATTACTCATATAAATAGAACAACCATTATCCTCTGATTTAAATGAATAACCATCTCGCACTGAAGAAGATCCAGATATAATGTTCATGCTCAACGCTGGCACCAAATAAAAATTATTCAGGTCTAAAACTAATCCTGAAGGTAGATGTAGAGGTAGCATGCCGACGGCGATCACATCGACCTTGGAACTAGTCCCGGCACACATTGTCCCCTCGTCCTTAGCCAATCTTTCTTTAACCCGTAGCCCATGTTTCGAGTTACAAACATGAGCAACCGAACCAGTACCAAATACCGAGGCGCTACTACGAGCATTAGTAAGGTACAAATCAATAACATATATATATATATCAAATATACCTTTGTTCACTTTTCCATCCTTCTTATCCGCCAAATACTTGGGGTAGTTCCGCTTCTAGTGACCAGTCCCTTTGCAGTAGAAGCACTCAGTTCCAGGCTTGGCTCCAGCTTTGGGCTTCTTCCCGGGAGTGGCAACTTGCTTGCCATTCTTTTTGAAGTTCCCCTTCTTTACCTTGCCCTTCTTCTTGAAACTAGTGGTCTTGTTAACCATCAAAACTTGATGCTCCTTCTTGATTTCTACCTCCGCAACTTTGAGCATTGCGAAGAGCTCTGGAATTTTCTTGTCCATCCCTTGCATATTATAGTTCATCATGAAGCCTTTGTAGCTTGGTGGCAGTGATTGAAGAACTCTGTCAATAACACTATCATCTGGAAGATTAACTCCCAGCTGAGTCAAGTGATTATGATACCCAGACATTTTGAGTATGTGTTCACTGACAAAACTATTCTCCTCCATCTTGCAGCTATAGAACTTGTTGGAGACTTCATATCTCTCAACTCGGGCATTTGCTTGAAATATTAACTTCAACTCCTGGAACATCTCATATGGTCCATGACGTTCAAAATGTCTTTGAAGTCCCGATTCTAAGCCGTAAAGCATGGCACACTGAACTATCGAGTAGTCATCAGATCGAGCTTGCCAGACGTTCATAACATCAGCATCTGCTCCTGCAGTAGGCCTTTCACCTAGCGGCGCATCAAGGACATAATTGTTCTGTGCAGTAATGAGGATAATCTTCAAGTTACGGACCCAGTCCATGTAGTCACTACCATCATCTTTCAACTTAGCTTTCTCTAGGAACGCATTAAAATTCAAGGGAACGGTAGCACGAGCCATTGATCTACAACATAGATATGCAAATACCATTAGGACTAAGTTCATGATAAATTAAGTTCAATTAATCAAATTACTTAAGAACCCCTACTTAGATAGACATCCCTCAAGTCATCTATATTATATGTGATCCAAATCAACTAAACCATGTCCGATCATCACGTGAGATGGAGTAGTCATCAATGGTGAACATCTCTATGTTGATCATATCTACTATATGATTCACATTCGACCTTTTGGTCTCCAGTGTTCCGAGGCCATGTCTGTACATGCCAGGCTCGTCAAGTTTAACCCGAGTATTCCGCATGTGCAAAACTGTCTTGCACTCGTTGTATGTGAACGTAGAGTCTATCACACCCGATCATCACGTGGTGTCTCAACACGATGAACTGTCGCAACGGTGCATACTCAGGGAGAACACTTTTACCTTGAAATTTAGTTAAGGGATCATCTTATAATGCTACCGCTGTACTAAGCAAAATAAGGTGCATAAAAGATAAACATCACTTGCAATCAAAATATATGACATGATATGGCCATCATTATCTTGTGCTTTTGATCTCCATCTCCAAAGCATCGTCATGATCTCCATCGTCACTGGTTCGACACCTTGATCTCCATCATTTCGTCGTGGTCGTCTTGCCAACTATTTCTTCTACAACTATCGCTAACGCATAGTGATAAAGTAAATCAATTACATGGCGTTTGCATTTCATACAATAAAGAGACAACCATAAGGCTCATGCTGGTTGTTAGATATCTTACAAAACATTATCATCTCATACAATAACATTTATCACATCATGTCTTGACCATATCACATCACAACATGCCCTGCAAAAACAAGTTAGACGTCCTCTACTTTGTTGTTGCAAGTTTTACGTGGCTGCTATGGGCTTCTAGCAAGAATCGTTCTCACCTACGCATCAAACCAGAACGTTGTTTCGTGAAGTTTGCTGTTTTAACCTTCTTCAAGGACCGGCCGCAGTCAAATTTGATTCAACTAAAGTAGGAGAAACATACACCCGCCAGTCACCTTTATGCAAAACTAGTTGCATGTCTGTCGGTGGAACCGGTCTCATGTGCGTGGACATTTAAGGTTGGTCCGGGCCGCTTCATCCCACAATACCGCTGAAACAAAATAAGACGTTGGTGGTAAGCAGTATGACTATCACCGCCCACAACACTTTGTGTTCTACTCGTGCATATCATCTGCGCATAGACCTGGCTCATGATGCCATTGTTGGGAATCGTTGCATGGAAAAACAAATTTTTCTATGCACACGCAATGATCTATCCATGGAGATGCATAGCAGCGAGGGGGAGAGTGTGTCTACGTACCCTCATAGACCGTAAGCGGAAGCGTTTCATAACGTGGTTGATGTGGTCGAACTTTCTTCGTGCTCCACCGATCGAGTACCGAACGTACGACACCTCCGAGTTCTGCACATGTTCAGCTTAGTGATGATCCTTGTCTTCTTGATCCAGCAAGACGTCAAGGAAGTAGATGAGTTCCATCAGCACGACGGCGTGGTGATGGTGTAGTGATCCTGGCAGGGCTTCGCCTAAGCACCACGAAAATATGACCGGGGGTGTAAACTGTGGAGGGGGGCGCCGCACATGGCTAACAATTGATGTTGTGTGTTCTAGGCGCCCCCTCCCCACATATATATATATAGGTGGGAGGGGAGGAGAGGCAGCTAGGGGGCGCCCCAAGTAGGATCCGAATCCTACTTGGGGTGTCCCCAAGTGGTGCCCCCTTTCCTTTTCCCACCGGAGAAGAAAGGAACGGGGAAGAGAGAAAGGAAGGGGGCCCGAACCCACTTTGTTCCTTCTCCAATTTGGACACATGCCAAAGGGGGGGCACCCCTTGTGGGATGGTGTGCTCCCCTCTTATGGCCCATATGGCCCACATACCTCCCCCGAGGGTTCCAGTAACCCCCTGGTACTCCGATAAATACCAGATACACTTCGGAACACTTCCAGTGTCCGAATACTATCATCCTATATGTCGATCTTTACCTCTCGACCATTTTGAGACTCATCGTCATGTCTTTGATCTCATCCGGGACTCCGAGCAACATTCGGTCACCAAATCACATAACTCATATACTACAATATCGTCATCGAACGTTAAGCGTGCGGACCTTACGGGTTCGAGAACTACGTAGACATGACCGAGACACCTCTCCCGTCAATAACCAATAGCGGAACTTGGATGCTCATATTGGCTCCTACATATTTTACGAAGATCTTTATCGGTCGAACCGTTATGACAACATACGTTATTCCCTTTGTCCATCGGTATGTTACTTGCCCGAGATTCGATTGTCGGTATCTTCATACCTAGTTCTATCTCGTTACCGACAAGTCTCTTTACTCATTCCGTAATACATCACCTCATGACCAACTCCTTAGTCGTTTGCTTGCAAGATTATGATGTGTATTACCGAGAGGGCCCAGAGATACCTCTCCGATACCCGGAGTGACAAATCCTAATCTCGATCTATGCCAACCCAACAAACACCTTCGGAGATACCTGTAGAGCATCTTTACGATCACCCAGTTACGTTGTGACGTTTGATAGCACACAAGGCATTCCTCCGATATTCGGGAGTTGCATAATCTCATAGTCGAAGGAATATGTATTTGATCTGTCCATGGAGATGCATAGCAACGAGGGGCAGAGTGTGTCTACGTACCCTCGTAGACCGTAAGCGGAAGCATTTCTCAACGCGGTTGATGTAGTCGAACTTTCTTCATGCTCCACCGATCGAGTACTGAACGTAGGACACCTCTGAGTTCTGCACACATTTAGCTCGGTGACGTTCCTTGTCTTCTTGATCCAGCAAGACGTCGAGGAAGTAGATGAGTTCTGTCAGCACGACGGCATGGTGACGGTGATGGTGTAGTGATCCTCGCAGGGCTTTTCCTAAGCAGCACACGGCTGACAATTGATGTTGTGTGTTCTAGGCGCCCCCTCCCCACATATATATAGGTGGGAGGGGACGAGAGGCAGCCAGGGGGCGCCCCAAAGGATCCGAATCCTACTTGGGGTTCCCCCAAGTGGCGCCCCCCTTTCCTTTTCCCACCGGAGAAGAAACGAAGGGGAAGAGAGAAATGAAGGGGGGGGGGTCGAACCCCCTTTGTTCCTTCTCCAATTTGGCCACATGCCAAGGGGGGCACCACCCCTCGTGGGCAGGTTTGCTCCCCTCTTATGGCCCATATACCTCCCCCGCGGGTTCCGGTAACCCCCCTGGTACTCCGATAAATACCGATACAGTTCGGAACACTTCCGGTGTCCGAATACCATCATCGTATATGTCAATCTTTACCTCTCGACCATTTTGAGACTCCTCGTCATGTCCGTGATCTCATCCGGGACTCCAAACAACATTCGGTCACCAAATCACATTACTCATATAATACAATATTGTCATCGAACGTTAAGCGTGCGGACCCTACGGGTTTGAGAACTATGTAGACATGACCGAGACACCTCTCTGGTCAATAACCAATAACAGAACTTGCATTCTCATATTGGCTCCTACATATTCTACGAAGATCTTTATCGGTCGAACCGTTATGACAACATACGTTATTCCCTTTGTCCATCTGTATGTTACTTGCCCGAGATTCGACGGTCGGTATCTTCATACCTAGTTCAATCTCGTCACCGACAAGTCTCTTTACTCGTTCTGTAATACATCACCTCGTGACCAACTCCTTAGTCGTTTGCTTGCAAGCTTATGATGTGTATTACCGAGAGGGCCCAGAGATACCTCTCCGATACTCGGAGTGACAAATCCTAATCTCGATCTATGCCAACCCAACAAACACCATCAGAGATACTTGTAGAGCATCTTTATGATCACCCAGTTATGTTGTGACGTTTGATAGCACACAAGGCATTCCTCCGGTATTCGGGAGTTGCATAATCTCATAGTCGAAGGAATATGTATTTGACATGAAGAAAGCAGTAGCAATAAAACTGAACGGTCATTATGCTAGGCTAACGGATGAGTCTTGCCCATCACATCATTCTCCTAATGATGTGATCCCGTTATCAAATGACAACTCATGTCCATGGTTAGGAAACCTTAACCATCTTTGATCAACGAGCTAGTTCAAGTAGAGGCTCACTAGGGACACAGTGTTTGTCTATGTATTCACACATGTATTTGGGTTTCTGATCAATACAATTCTAGCATGAATAATAAACATTTATCATGAATAAGGAAATATAAAATAACAACTTTATTATTGCCTCTAGGGCATATTTCCTTCTATAAGAATTATCATAGGCTTGTTCTTCGCGCAATTAAGGATTGGGCCACTTGTTGCACCTTACCAGTTTGTTTACACTGTTACAACTTATCCTGCTATCAAGTTATCTATCACAATTATCTTACATCACTTGCAGTGATGTCTTTGCTAAAAACTGCTAATCAATTCCTTCTGCTCCTCACTGTGTTTGACTATCTTACTCATCGAAAAGACTAAGATTGATACCCTATACTTGTGGGTCATCAAGACTCTTTTCCGGCGCCATTGCTAGGGAGTGTAGCTCTCTTGGTAAGTGAAATTTGGTAAGGTAACCTTTATTGTACGTGATGAATTTTATCTACACTTGCTACTAGCTATGGAAAACAATCATTTGAGAGGCTTGTTCGGGGTATCTTCACCTCGAGCACAATTGGTAAGAGAGTAGCCTCCACCTACTGAAAATTATTCTCTTATAAAAACTAGAGTTGGTGATGATGGTGTGCCTGCCATCCTGCAATATAGGCCGTCCGATTTATATCTGACGGATAGGAAGGAAACTATGGCAATTTTGCAAAAAGATACCCACACCCCTCTCCACATTTGCAAATAAGGCCTTCGCTCGTTCATCCTTTTCTCTCACAAGATAAACTACACATACAAATGCATCTTGATGTTCCGTGCAACGCACGGGCATCTTGCTATATTTGTTATGAAATTCCTCTTGGTATTATGGAAAAATTGCATCCCAATTCTTATGCAGGAGATGGGCTTTGTGGATTATTTAATCTTGCAGGGCTGCCGAGGGATGAAGTTAAAAATAAGTTATTCCCTTTATCTTTGGAGGGAAAGTCATTATCATGGTATAGGCTATTGGATGATTCTCGCTCCTGGAACTGGAAATGGCTATTCCAATAAATTTTATCCTATGAACTTGGTTCACTATGATCGGAATTATATCCATAACTTTTGGCCGTGTGAAGGAGAAAGTATCACTTAAGCTTGGGGGAGGCTTAAAGATTTAATGCTCAAATGCCTAGTCATGAGCTCTCGAGAGATATTATTGTTTAAAAAATTTATGCAATGCTTTCTCATCACGATAGGGAAATGATTGATTCATCTTCTGCAGGTTCTTTCTTGAATAGACAAATTGATTCAAATGGGGTCTCGTTGAAAGAATTAAACACAATGCTTTGGAGATTGTGAAGAGGTGACAGCCCACAAGTATAGGGGATCAATTGTAGCCTTTCTTGGTAAGTAAGCGTGTCGAACCCAACGAGGAGCTAAAGGTAGAATTTATATTCCCTTCAAGTTCTATCGACCACCGATACAAATCTACGTGCACTTAACGTTCGCTTTGCCTATAACAAGTATAAAACTAGAAGTACTTTGTAGGTGTGAAGGGATAGGTTTGCAAGATAATAAAGAACATGTAAATAAAAGTTAGGGGTTGTCTAGATAAAGAAACAATTAAGTTAGTTTAAGTAGAGAAATGTTTGTCATGAGAAAGTTATTTGTCCCTAGGCAATCGATAACTAGACCAGTAATCATTATTGCAATTTTATATGGGGGAGATGCATGAGCTAACATACTTTATCTGCTTGGATCATATGCGCTTATGATTGGAACTCTAGCAAGCATCCGCAACTACTAGAGATCATTAAGGTAAAACCCAACCATAGCATTAAGTATCAAGTCCTCTTTACTCCCATACACAACAACCCACTTACTCGAATTTGTGTTTCTGTCACTCGGGCAACCCACTATAAGCGAATCATGAACATATTGCAACACCCTATGGCGGGAATCCCTCACGCTTGCATGACACGGAGGGCACCATAGGACATCACCAAAATAAAACATACAACTCAAACCAATCACGATCATCAATCAACCCATAGGACAAAACAGATCTACTCAAACATCATAGGATAGCCACATATCATTGGATAATAATAAGTAGTGTTGACCACCATGTTTAAGTAGATATTATAGTAGGGAGAAGAGGTGTTACACCGCTACATAGAGGGGGAGAGAGTTGGTGTTGACGGTAGCGAGATTGTTGGTGTAGATCACCGTCACGATCCTTGCGGCACTCCGTCGCCACCGGGAGAGAGGGGGAGTGATACGTCTCCAATGTATCTATAATTTTTGATTGTTCCATGCTATTATATTATCCCTCTTGGGTGTTTTATATGCATTTATATGATTTTGGGACTAACCTATTAACTTAGAGCCCAGTGCCAGTTTCTATTTTTCCTTGTTTTTGAGTTTCGCAGAAAAGGAATATCAAACGAAGTCCAATTGACCTGAAAATTTATGGATAATATTTTTGGAAAATATAAAAATACTGGAACAAAAATTTATCGGAGAGGAGTCCCGAGGCCACCACAAGGGTGGAGGGCGCACCCCCCGTCCTTGTCGTCGCCTCGTGGGCCCCCCTGACTTGTTCCCGACGCCAACACCTCTTATAAATCCCAAAAAGCCCAGAACAAAACCTAGATCAGGAGTTCCACCGCCGCAAGCCTCTGTAGCCACGAAAAACCAATTGGGAGTAGTTGACCCTCGGGGCTGAGGGTATGTACCAGTAGCTATGTGTTTGATCTCTCTCTCTCTCTCTCTCTCGTGTTCTTGATTTGGCACGATCTTGATGTACCACGAGCTTTGCTAGTATAGTTGGATCTTATGATGTTTCTCCCCGTCTACATTCTTGTAATGGATTGAGTTTTCCCTTTGAAGTCATCTTATCGGATTGAGTCTTTAAGGATTTGAGAACACTTGATGTATGTCTTGCATGTGCTTATCTGTGGTGACAATGGGATATTCATGTGATCTACTTGATGTATGTTTTGGTGATCAACTTGCAGGTTCTGTGAGTTTGTGAACTTATGCATAGGGGTTGGCACACATTTTCGTCTTGACTCTCCGGTAGAAACTTTGGGGCACTCTTTGAAGCTCTTTGTGTTGGTTTGAATATATGAGTCTGAGATTGTGTGATGCATATCGTATAATCAAACCCGCGGATACTTGTGGTGACATTGGAGTATCTAGGTGACATTAGGGTTTTGGTTGATGTGTGTCTTAAGGTGTTATTTTAGTACGAACACTAGGGATGTTTGTGACACTTATAGGAATAGCCCAATAGATCGATCAGAAAGAATAACTTTGAGGTGGTTTCGTACCCTACAATAATCTCTTCGTTTGTTCTCCGCTATTAGTGACTTTGGAGTGACTCTTTGTTGCACGTTCAGGGATTATTATATGATCTAATTTTGTTATCATTGTTGAGAGAACTTGCACTAGTGAAAGTATGAACCCTAGGCCTTATTTTCAAGCATTGCAATACCGTTTTCACTCACTTTTATCATTAGTTACCTTGCTATTTTTATATTTTCAGATTACAAAAACCTATATCTACTATCCATATTACGCTTGTATCACCATCTCTTCGCCGAACTAGTGCACCTATACAATTTACCATTGTATTGGGTGTGTTGGGGACACAAGAGACTCTTTGTTATTTGGTTGTAGGGTTGTTTGAGAGAGACCATCTTCATCCTACACCTCCCACAGATTGATAAACCTTAGGTCATCTACTTGCGGGAAATTTACTACTGTCCTACAAAACTCTGCGCTTGGAGGACCAACGCGAGTGTAGAAGAAGAAGGTTGTGTAGTAGACATCAAGCTCTTTTCTGGCGCCGTTGCCGGGGAGGCTAGGTAAGCGGCACTCACACCCCGTCAACTAAGCTCTTTTCTGGCACCGTTGCCTGGGAGTTTAGTGCTTGAAGGTATATCTTTAGATCTTGCAATCAAATCTTTTTGTTTCTTGTTTTATCACTAGTTTAGTTTATAAAATAAAACTACAAAAAAATGGAATTGAGGTTGCCTCATATGCTTCATCTTTTTAATGATTTTCATGAAAATAAGGATTCCGATAATTGTGCCAAAGTGTTAGAAGAAGAATGCAATAAAATGTTTGGCATAAAATCTTTGAATGATGAGCATGATTGCAATGTTGTTAGTATGAATTCTTTGAATATCCATAGTACTAATGATGATTGCACTAGTCATGATAAAGAAGTTTCTTATAAGGATGTCAATTTTTTTGGAGTGAATAGAGTTTGTGAAGACATGCCTTATAGGGATGATAGATATTGTAAGAAGCATAAACATGATGAAACCAATCAGTGGCTTAAGGTGATAGATAAATTTGCTACCAAATTATGCTCTCTTGATCCCATTACTTGTGAACTTTGCAATAGAGTTGGTCATCTTAATTTCCAATGCACACTTGTTCATGACCGAATCGTATCCAAATATAGCAATAACTTGATCACCCTTGAACTTTATAGTGAACTTTGTTTATTTTTGGGGTGTGAAGAATTGTCACATAAAAATAGTTGGTTTGGAGTTTTCATATTCACCGACCATGCTAAAACTACACTTAAAGAAATATATATGTTTTGCGTGGTAAATTGCAATGAGAATGCTTATATTGCCAACTATAGAAACATGGGAAAATCATTAGAATATAAAAGAAATACTAATGAAAGGGTAAAGCTCTTCACTTTCCCTCCTATTGTCTCTCGTGAAACAGATTACGAGAATGAGCTTCCTATGCAACCAATCTCATCAATAAGGAGCTCCAAAAAGTTGATTAAACCCACACACGATGTGGAGAAGAAAAGAAAAGACGGAGAAGCAAACGTAAAAACGTATCCCTCCCAAATGATGTTGCTCCTATTATTGTTATGCCTCATGATAGTGAATCAAAAATAAATGTGGAAGATGATATACTTGATGACGATAGTGATTCTTTGTCTTATGGTACAATGTACGAAGAAACTATTGAGGATGATTTTGGTAGGCCTATTACTCATTATGATGATTATGATTGGGAAAATAATGATATTTCTTATAATCTTGAAAACCTATTTGGCACCAACTTAGAAAGTTGTGATGATAACAATTGCTATACTATTGGTTCTATTCATGCTATTAATGATGAGAGTGATTATGCTTATGATATGCAAAGACCCAAGCTTGGGGATGCTATGTTTGATGAGAATGACATGTTTGAGAATTTATTTGCTGCAATTAATGTTTGTCCCAAGCTTGGGGATGCTATACTTAATGAAAATGATATTTTTAGTCTCCCAAGATTTGATGTGCAAATTTATTATGATGATAGCATGCCTCCTATTTATGATGATTGCAATATTGATGAAAGTGGGTTTGGAAGAGTGTCAACTTTAGGAAGTAATGATCCCACTATTTTGGAGGGTGTTGAATCTCGTTGTGATAATTATGAAAGTGGATTTGGAGAGGTCATGACTTTATTTCATGATGATTCCACTATTTCGGAAGAGGTTCCAATTGATTATGAGAACAAAGTTGCTATCTATGATGATTATTGTGATGACATGTATGCTATAAAGAATAATGATAACCATGAAACTTGTCATCATGATTTTAGTTTTCAATTGGATTATGCCTCACATGCTAGTTATATTTTTGAGTTTGCTCCCACTACTATTGTGGAGAGTAATAAAATTTCTACGCTTGTGGCTCATGAAAAGAATGCTTTATGTGATGGTTATATTGTTGAATTCATTCATGACGCTACTGAAAATTATTATGAGGGAGGAATATATTCTTGTAGGAGTTGCAATAATATCAAGCTTCCTCTCTATGTGCTTAAAATCTTGAAGTTTTGCTCGTTTTACCTTCCTATGCTAGTTGATTCTTGTTCCCATAAGTTGTTTGCTCACCAAATCCCTATGCATAGGAAGTGGGTTAGACTTAAATGTGCTATTCATATGCTTCATGATGCTCTCTTCATGTTTCAATTCTTATCTTTTATGTGAGCATCATTGAAATCATCATGCCTAGCTAAAAAGGCGTTAAAGAAAAGCACTTGTTGGGAGACAACCCAACATTTACCCCTACTATTTTTGCATGTTCACGTGATTAAGCTACTGTAGTAATCATGTTTTATAGCTTTTGTTTAAATAAAGTGCCAAGTAAAGCCTTCGGGATAGTGTGGATGATAGTTGATTCAATTCTGTCCAAAATTAGAAACTTTTGCGTCCAGTGCCAGAATTGTTAAAAATCACTGGAGCGTCGAAAAATTCTTAAGGTTGGAGGCCCAACACGAGTTTAAGAAGAAGGTTGCGTAGTAGACATCAGGGAGAGAGCCCCCCTCCTTATTCTTCTTCCTTCACCTCCCCCTAGATGTGAGGAGGGTTTCCCCTCTGGTCCATGGCGTCCATGACGGTGGAGGGGCGGGAGCCCCTCTGAGATTGGATCTATCTCTATGTTTCACATTCCTGTTTTCTAGCCTTTCACCGTTTCTTAAATATTCGAAGATCCGTAACTCCGATTGGGCCGAAATTTTAACACGATTTTTATCCGGGTATAAGCTTACTTGCGGCCAAAGGACACTTCCAACCGACCTATAGGGTGGCCACAAGCTTCCCAGTTGCGCCTTAGGTAGGGGGGCGCGCCCCTTGAGCTTGTGGGCCCCTCGGGCATCGTCTTGTGTTGATTCCACTTCCCAAAAATCACATATATTCCAAAAATAAATCCCGTAAATTTTTATCACGTTTGGACTTCGTTTGGTATGGATATTCCGTGAAACAAAAAACATGCAACAAACAGGAACTGGCACTGGGCACTGGATCAATATGTTAGTCCCAAAAATATTATAAAATGTCGCCAAAAGTATATGAAAGTTTTGAAATATTGGCATGAAATAATAAAAAATTATAGATATGACGGAGACGTATTGCTACCTCTTGAGCACTGCGTTGGTTTTTCCCTTGAAGAGGAAAGGGTGATGCAGCAAAGTAGCGTAAGTATTTCCCTCAGTTTTTGAGAACCAAGGTATCAATCCAGTAGGAGGTTACACACAAGTCGCCTTATACCTGCACAAACAAATAAGAACCTTGCAACCAACGTGATAAAGGGGTTGTCAATCCCTTCACGGCCACTTGCAAAAGTGAGATCTGATAGAGATAATAAGATAAATATTTTTGGTATTTTTATGATATAGATTGAAAGTAAAGAATGCAAAGTAAAAATAGATCAGAAACTTATATGGTCGAAAATAGACCGGGGGCCTTAGGTTTCACTAGTGGCTTCTCTCAAGATAACATAAGTATTACGGTGGGTGAACAAATTACTGTCGAGCAATTGATAGAAAAGTCCATAATTATGAGAATATCTAGGCATGATCATGTATATAGGCATCACGTCCGCGACAAGTAGACCGAAACGATTCTGCATCTACTACTATTACTCCACACATCGACCGCTATCCAGCATGCATCTACAGTATTAATTCATAAGAACAGAGTAACGCATTAGGCAAGATGACATGATGTAGAGGGATAAACTCAAGCAATATGATATAAACCCCATCTTTTTATCCTCGATGGCAACAATACAATACATGCCTTGCTGCCCCTGCTGTAACTGGGAAAGGACACCGCAAGATTGAACCCAAAGCTAAGCACTTCTCCCATTGCAAGAAATATCAATCTAGTAGGCCAAACCAAACTGATAATTCGAAGAGACTTGCAAAGATAACGAATCATACATAAAAGAATTCAGAGAAGATTCAAATATTGTTCATAGGTAATCTTGATCATAAACCCACAATTCATCGGATCTCGACAAACACACCGCAAAAAGAATTACATCGAATAGATCTCCAAGAAGATCGAGGAGAACTTTGTATTGAGATCCAAAGAGAGAGAAGAAGCCATCTAGCTAATAACTATGGACCTCAAGGTCTGTGGTAAACTACTCACACATCATCGGAGAGGATATGGTGTTGACGTAGAAGCCCTCTGTGATCGATTCCCCCTCCGGTGGAGCGCCGAAAAAGGCCCCAAGATGGGATCTCATGGGTACAGAAGGTTGCGGCGGTGGAAATAGGGTTTCGTGCTTCTCCTGGATGTTTTCGGGGTATATGGGTATATATAGGAGGAAGAAGTAGGTCGGTGGAGCTGCGAGGGGCCCACGAGGGTGGGGGGCGCGCCCAGGGGGTAGGCGCGCCTCCCTGCCTCGTGGCCGCCTCGCTTCTTTCTCGACGTCCACTCCAAGTCCTCTGGACCACGTTTGTTCCAAAAATAACTCTCCCGAAGGTTTCATTCTGTTTGGACTCTGTTTGATATTCCTTTTCTGCGAAACACTGAAATAGGCAAAAAAACAACAATTTGCACTGGGCCTTCGGTTAGTAGGTTAGTCCCAAAAATAATATAAAAGTGCTTAGTAAAGCCCATTAAACATCCAAAACAGATGATATAATAGCATGGAACAATCAAAAATTATAGATACATTGGAGACGTATCACGTATCACGAGGCAGAGAGCAAGTACAATAGTGGACTTATAGCCTGCTTACATGGCATTTTTGCCTATGTGGAGGAGAGATATGTGAAAAAGTAAGAATGGGCTCTCATGCAAGAGCCTAGCTATATGCTTATTCCTACACATATACAATAAATGCGAAGAAAAAGAAAGAGAGAAGATAGAAAAAGTACTAGTGTAATAGCCAACCTTACAGCCCACATTATTGTATGGATGTCTATTGATGACATGCCAGTTTCATATAACCAACAACTGGCTATACTATTAACCATGCTCTCATGGGGCGTTCTCACAGGGAGCCAGCACTGGCATCAGCCCGTCAAGGCCAACGGGCGGATGCTGCTTTTGGCAACACGCCTCCTTGACTCAGGGTCATGCACCGTGGAACCATGATCCACCTCTGTAAAAAAGAGGTTTTTGGGACAACAAAGGGGAAGCCCCCCTTTCAATTCCCCACACCATGATTCTTCTTCATCTCCCATTCCCACTCATGCGCGCCTCCACGCTCGCGCCCTTCTCACTCCCATGTTGTAACCATGACTCCAGTGAAGCCTTCCTCCAAGGCGGCAAAAGGAAAGGTTGGCAGCACTACGTCGCCATTCACATGCATTGTTTCCCCTACCTTTCCACCCCCACCACGGTTCGGGGGAGCTCTCTTCCCCAAATCCTGCTACCAGAACCAGGAGGCATTGGACAGGGTGCAATAGATGATCCTGTTGCTAGACATGCCGGGCGCGTGAGCGGTTCACCTGGCGACCTTCCCCCTTGCCCCTAGGAGCGCGAGACGATGAACTTCATCGCCCACATCGTAGATGTTCTTATCCCCTCCTTCTCTTCTTTATTCATGGCTATTCTGGATAGCTAAACATTCTCTCCCTCCACCTGACCCCCAACGTTGTAGTGATCCTCTCCGCCTTCGCGCATCTATGCGATATGTTCGTCCGGGTGATGCCTTCTGTGGCCCTCTTCCGTCACTACTTCACGCCCTCCCATGTCCAATGGCGAGGGCCCTATTGTGTTCTGCTATTTGTCAGAGCTAAATCTAGCAGATCCCATGGTATGGTATCCTAAACTAGGCTACTTGGTGCGATGGTAACAAGTTCACATGATTTACCCAAGTTTAGGCTCTCACGAAGGGAGATAATACCTTACGTCCTGCTCTTTGCTTTATTGCATTGGGGTATACCGAGAGATTGTCAGTTATCTATCTACGAGCCCGGACCCCAGTTTATACAGCATACCGGGGACCCTAGGGTACATGGATCCTAGTCGGCTACGTACGTGGATCTAGGACTTTTTCTCCCCACCACCATGTGTTCCGAGGTGATCCAATCTAGAGGTCATTTTTGGTACTCTGTGAGAGGGATAATTCACCGCCGGAGCTATATTTTAATCAACTTCACTTCTCCAATAACCATGTGTGAGTAGTCCTCCTTGGACTAGGGGTCATCACAATAGCTATGTTGCATCCTCTCTCTCTTGTCTAAAATACAATGATCAATTTATGATTAGATTATATATGGATATTTCTTTGGTTTCTTTGTTGCATGATTTATAGACATATTTTTCCGATTTCTTACTCTTTCACTAACCATGATTAGATGAATGATCTTCAAGAGGGAGTTGCGTATGTTAGTTGGTTTTATGCTTGCAAGTAATCCATCTCGGTGAGAGAATAGAAAAAGGCTTGTATTGTGTTATTACCACTAAGGACAAAAAAGAAGTTGAGTAGTTGTATCAGTGATGAGCTAGAGGGTAAACGAAACACAATATATACATTATGTTACTTTGCTTAGTGCAATTATTCGCTTTTAATTAATACTTAGAGGTGTATGCTCGATAGCTGTCTCGGGTGGACTATTAACTATAGATGCAATCGGATAACAGTCTATGGATACAAGGACATAGTGCTTACAAGCAATCATGGCGCACATGATTAAACACAAACACTTCAATTTAATGGATGTGCAACAGTAATTTGTTCACCACACCTATGATTTATTAAAGAGATGCCACTTGTGAAGTTATGGATCCATGGTCATTCATTCCTCATAATCACAACCTCCATCACTTTATTGAAGGAAATATGCCCTAGAGGCAATAATAAAGTTGTTATTTATATTTCCTTATATCATGATAAATGTTTATTATTCATGCTAGAATTGTATTAATCGGAAACTTAGTAGTGTGAATACATAGACAAACAGAGTGTCCCTAGTATGCCTCTACTTGACTAGCTCGTTAATCAAAGATGGTTAAGTTTCCTAGCCATAGACATGTGTTTTCATTTGATGAACGGGATCACATCATTAGAGAATGATGTGATGGACAAGACCCATCCGTTAGCTTAGCACTATGATCGTTTAGTTTATTGCGATTGCTTTCAACATGACTTATGTTCCTCAGACTATGAGATTATGCAACTCCCGAATACCGGAGGAACACCTTGTGTGCTATCGAACATCACAACGTAACTGGGTGATAATAAAGATGCTCTACAGGTGTCTCCGATGGTGTTTGTTGAGTTGGCATAGATCGAGATTAGGATTTTTCACTCCGGTTATCGGAGAGGTATCTCTGGGCCCTCTCGGTAATGATCATCACTATAAGCCTTGCAAGCAATGTGACTAATGAGTTAGTTACGGGATGATGCATTGCGGAACGAGTAAAGAGACTTGCCGGTAACGAGATTGAACTAGGTATGATGATAATGACGATCGAAACTCGGGCAAGTAACATACCGATGATAAAGGGAACAACGTATGTTGTTATGCGGTTTGACCGATAAAGATCTTCGTAGAATATGTAGGAACCAATTTGAGCATCCAGGTTACGCTATTGGTTATTGACCGGAAATGAGTCTCGGTCATGTCTACATAGTTCTCGAACCCGTAGGGTCCGCACGCTTAACGTTTGATGATGATTGGCATTACGAGTTTATGTGATTTGATGTACCGAAGGTTGTTCGGAGTCCCGGATGTGATCACGTACATGACGAGGAGTCTCAAAATGGTCGAGACATAAAGATTGATATATTGGAAGGTTATGTTTGGACACCAGAAATGTTTCGGATAGGTTCGGGTACTTGATCGGTTGGATCGCGAAGACGTTCGACTACATCAACCGCGTTACTTAAACGCTTCCGCTTTTGGTCTACGAGGGTACGTGGACACACTCTCCCCGCTTGTTGCTATGCTTCTCCTAGGTAGATCTTGTATGATCGTAGGAATTTTTTTGAAATACTACATTCCCCAACAGTGGTATCAGAGCCAGGTCTATGCGTAGATGTTATATGCATGAGTAGAACACAAAGAGTTGTGGGCGATAATAGTCATACTGCTTACCAGCATTTCATACATTGAATCAGTGGTATTGTTGGATGAAGCGGCCCAGACCGACATTACATGACCGCGTTCATGAGACTGGTCCTACCGCCGTGCTTCACACACAGGTGGCTAGTGGGTGTCTGTTTCTCCAACTTTAGTTGAATCGAGTGTGACTACGCCCGATCCTTGTTGAAGGTTAAAACAACACACTTGACGAAAAATAGTAGTGGTTTTGATGCGTAGGTAAGAACGGTTCTTGCTAGAAGCTCGTAGCAGCCACGTCAAACTTGCAACAACAAAGTAGATGACGTCTAACTTGTTTTTGCAGGGCTTGCTGTGATGTGATATGGTCAAGACGTGATGATATATAATTTGTTGTATGAGATGATCATGTTTTGTAACAGTTATCGACAACTGGCAGGAGCCATATGGTTGTCGCTTTATTGTATGAATTGCAATCGCCATGTAATTGCTTTACTGTATCACTAAGTGGTAGCGATAGTCGTAGAAGCAATAGTTAGCAAGACGACAACGATGCTTCGATGGAGATCAAGGTGTCAAGCCAGTGACGATGGTGATCATGACGGTGCTTTGGAGATGGAGATCAAAGGCACAAGATGATGATGGCCATATCATATCACTTATTTGATTGCATGTGATGTTTATCTTTTATGCATCTTATTTTGCTTAGTACGGCGGTAGCATTATAAGATGATCTCTCACTAAATTTCAAGGTATAAGTGTTCTCCCTGAGTATGCACCGCTGCGACAGTTCGTCATGCCGAGACACCACGTGATGATCGGGTGTGATAAGCTATAGCGACCCGACCTCAGACGGTCAAGTCTCTGTGCTTCAGTGTTATCCCTGGATCGGTAATGCTGACACACACAGTACTCGAATGGACTTATAACAGAGTAGCAATCACACACTTATTACATCGAATGCCTCAAAAGAGAACTTATTACAATAATATGGCTTAAGGCCATCTAAATAAGATAATAGCGGAAGGCTTGGAAGATAAAGTGAGTCCATCAACTCCAACAGCATAGCTGAGTGCACGACAACGGCCTAGCGAACCCTACTCTTCATCTGAAAAGTCTGCAACATGAACATTTTTCTAAAGTCAAATAAAATCCACACAAATTTAAATAAAGCAAAGAGTGCTACTGCTATAATAAAACCCAATAAAAATCATTTTAAAAATACCAAAATGATTTCAAATTTATATTTCTCTAATTTTCTATTGTAGGGAATCATGTTACCCTATTTTCCATATATTTTATTTTTTCGAGAAAAATAATTTTAATAAAACCCAAAATAACCCCAAATTGAAAATAATTTCAATGGGACTCTGAATTTTATTCTTTTAAAACTTCCAACTCATATTTCATATGTTTTGAAGAAGTCATTTTATCTTCTCTCATGAAAATCATTGAGTTGCCTGAAGTTTCTGAATTGGAAATATTTTCCAAATGGAATTCAAATATTTTCAAACACCCTTTTCATTTATTTAAATGGAAGAAGTCATGTCATCTTCTCTCTAGGGTTTTGTATTTGAAAAGTATTTGAATTCATGGAGATCATAAAAGCAAGAATTAAAGTTTGGGAAAGTCCTTTTATTCCCTCTCATTTAACTTTCAAAAGTTTCAATTTCACTCACTTTCAGTCAATCAATCACACAACAATCAAACAAACAATCAAAACTATCTATTTAATATAACATTCCAAAATTTAGAATTTTGGGATGTTACATAAGCTCTACGTTCACATACAACGGGTGCAAGCAAGTTTTGCACACGCAGAATACTCGGGTTAGACTTGATGAGCCTAGCATATGCAGATATGGCCTCGGAACACTGAGACCGAAAGGTCGAGCGTGAATCATATAGTAGATATGATCAAGATAGTGATGTTCACCATAGAAAACTACTCCATCTCATGTGATGATCAGACATGGTTTAGTTGATATGGATCATGTGACCATTTAGATGACTAGAGGGATGTTTATCTAAGTGGGAGTTCTTAAGTAATATGATTAATTGAACTTTAATTTATCATGAACTTAGTCCTGATAGTTTTTGCATATCTATGTTGTAGATCAATAGCTCGCGTATAGCTTCCCCGTTTTATTTATGATATGTTCCTAGAGAAAACTAAGTTGAAAGATGATAGTAGCAATGATGCGGACTTGGTTCGTGATTTGAGGATTATCCTCATTGCTGCACAGAAGAATTATGTCCTTGATGCACCGCTAGGTGACGAATCTATTGCAGGAGCAGATGCAGATGTTATGAACGTTTGGCAAGCTCGGTATGATGACTACTTGATAGTTTAGTGCACCATACTTCAAAACCGTTTTAAACGACAAGGAGCATATAAGACGTTCCAAGAGCTGAAATTGGTATTTCAGACTCATGCCCGAGTCAAGAGGTATGTGACCTTTGACAAGTATTTTGCCTACAAGATGGAGGAGAATAGCTCAACCAGTGAGCATGTGCTCAGAATGTCTGAGTACTACAATCACTTGAATCAAGTGGGAGTTTATCTTCCAGATAAGATAGTGATTGACACAGTTCTCTAGTCACTATCACCAAGTTACTGGAACTTCGTGATGAACTATAATATGCAAGGAATGACGAAAATGATTCCTGAGCTCTTCGTGATGCTGAAATCGACGAAGGTAGAAATCAAGAAAAACATCAAATGTTGATGGTTGATAAGATCACTGATACGTGTCCAACGTATCTATAATTTTTGATTGTTCCATGCTATTGTATTACCTATTTTGGATGTTTAATGGGATTTATTATGCACTTTTATTTTATTTTTGGGACTAACCTATTAATCGAAGGCCCAGTGCAAATTGCTGTTTTTTTTGCCTATTTAAGTGTTTCGCAGAAAAGGAATATGAAACGGAATCCAAACGGAATGAAACCTTCGCAAGGATCGTTTTTGGAACAAACACAATCCAGGAGACTTGGAGTGGACGTCAAGGAAGCAACGAGGCGGCCACGAGGTAGGGAGGCGCGCCCAGGGGGGTAGGCGCGCCCCACCCTCGTGGGCCCCTCGTGGCTCCACTGACCTACTTCTTTCGCCTATATATACTCATATACCCTGAAAACATCCAAGAGCACCAGGAAACTCTATTTCGACCGCTGCAACCTTCTGTACCCGTGAGATCCCATCTTGGGGCCTTTTCCGGCGCTCCGCCGGAGGGGGAATCGATCACGGAGGACTTCTACATCAACACCATAGCCTCTCCGATGATGTGTGAGTAGTTTACTACAGACCTTCGGGTCCATAGTTGTTAGCTAGATGGCTTCTTCTCTCTCTTTGGATCTCAATACAAAGTTCACCTCGATTCTCTTGGAGATCTATTCGATGTAATTCTTTTTGCCGTGTGTTTGTCGAGATCCGATGAATTGTGGGTTTATGATCAAAAGATTATCTATGAACAATATTTGATTCTTCTCTGAATTCTTATATGCATGATTTGATATCTTTTCAAGTCTCTTCGAATTATCAGTTTGGTTTGGCCTACTAGATTGATCTTTCTTGCAATGGGAGAAGTGCTTAGCTTTGGGTTCAATCTTGCGGTGTCCTTTCCCAGTGACAGCAGGGGCAGCAAGGCACATATTGTATTGTTGCCATCGAGGATAAAAAGATGGGGTTTATATCATATTGCCTGAGTTTATCCCTCTACATCATGTCATGTTGCCTAATGCGTTACTCTGTTCTTATGAACTTAATACTGTAGATGCATGCTGGATAGCGGTCGATGTGTGGAGTAATAGTAGTAGATGCAGAATCGTTTCGGTCTACTTGTCACAGACGTGATGCCTATATACATGATCATGCCTAGATATTCTCATAACTATGTGCTTTTCTATCAATTGCTCGATAGTAATTTGTTCACTCACCGTAGAATTTGCTATCTTAAGAGAAGCCACTAGTGAAACCTAAGGCCCCCGGGTCTATCTTCCATCATATTAATCTCCCGCCAACGTGCTATTTCTATCGCCCTTTATTTTGCAATCTTTATTTTCCAATATATACAACAAAAATACCAAAAATATTTATCTTATTATCTTTATCAGATCTCACTTTTGCAAGTGATCGTGAAGGGATTCAAAACCCCTTTATCATGTTGGTTGCAAGGTTCTTGATTGTTTGTGCAGGTACTAGGGACTTGCGTGTAGTCTCCTACTAGATTGATACCTTTGTTCTCAAAAACTGAGGGAAATACTTACGCTACCTTGCTGCATCACCCTTTCCTCTTCAAGGGAAAACCAACGCGTGCTCAAGAGGTAGCAACCACTAGTTTCAAGTAAAAGGGCAAGGGAAAGAAAGGGAACTTCAAGAAGAATGGCAAGCAAGTTGCCACTCCCATGAAGAAGCACAAAGCTAGACCCAAGCCTGAAACTGAGTGCTTCTACTGCAAAGGAAATGGTCACTGGAAGCGGAACTGCCCCAAATACTTGGCGGATAAGAAGGATGGCAAAGTGAACAAAAGTATATATGATATACATGTTATTGATGTGTACTTAACTAGTATTCATAGTAGCCCCTGGGTATTTGATACTGGTTCAGTTGCTATGATTAGTAACTTGAAACAGGAGTTACAAAATGAACAGAGACTAGTTGAGGGCAAGGTGACGATGTGTGTTGGAAGTGATTCCAAGATTGATAAGATCACCATCGCACACTCCCTTTACCTTCGGGATTAGTGTTGAACCTAAAATAAATGTTATTTGGTGTTTGCGTTGAGCATATATGATTGAATCATGTTTATTGCAATATGGTTATTCATTTAAATTCAAAGAATAATTGTTATTCTTTTTACATGAATAAAACCTTCTGTGGTCATACACCCAAGGTGAATGGTTTATTGAATCTCGATCGTAGTGATACACATAATATTGATATCGAAAGATGCAAAGTTGATAATGATACTGCAACATATTTGTGGCATTGCCGTTTAGGTCATATTGGTGTAAAGCGCATGAAGAAACTCCATGCTAATGGGCTTTTGGAATGTAACTTCCCAAAATTCTAAATTTTGGAATGTTATATTAAATAAATAGATTTCATTGATTGCTTGATTGTGGTGTGGTTGTGTAGCGACCAGACCTCAGACGGTCAAGTCTCTGTGCATCAGTGTCATCCCTGGATCAGTAATGCTGACACGCACAATACTCGAAGGATTTATAACAGAGTAGCAATCACACACTTATTACATCGAATGTCTCAAACGAGAACTTAATACAATAAATATGGCTTAAGGCCATCTAAAAACGATAACAACGGAAGACTTGGAAGATAAGTGAGTCCATCAACTCCAACGGCATCACTGAGTATAGAACCACGACCTAAGGCACCTTACTCATCGTCTGAAAAGTCTGCAACATGAAACGTTGCAGCCCGAAAATGGGTTAGCACATGGAATATGCTGGCAATGTAACACATAGAGAGTAATGAACAGAATAATGCTATACTACATGCATATTTGGCTGGTGGAAAGCTCTATGGTTACAGTTTTGCGAAAAGCCAATTTTTCCCTATTGCAAAGGAATAAATTTTATTTAACTATCAGGGTGGTTGTTAAAAATTGAGAATGGGTGACACCATCTCAATCCCAATTAAGTTTCAACATTAATCCCAACAAAATTAATTGAAGTAACATGATGAGATTCACATGATAATCCAAGTACTAGATACTCAAGTTGTCCATATCCGAGGACACGGCTAACCATGATTAGTTTATACACTCTGCAGAGGTTTGTAACTGTTGTTGAAAGGGGCCATCTTCAAACTGGATTGATAACTGTTGTTGTAAGAGAACTCTGCATATGGCAAGTTATCGTCCCAACTAGATCCATAATCTAGCGCACAAGCTCTCAACATGTCCTCTAGAATCTGATTGACTCTCTCGGTCTGTCCATCTGTCTGTGGATGAAAGGCTGTACTGAATTCTAGCCTGGACCCAAAGTTTCATGTAACTGATGCTAGAACTTTGAGGTAAACTGGGTTCCTCTATCTGATACAATGCTCCTCGGAACTCCATTCAGACATACAATTCTGGTTATGTATATCTTTGCCAACTTAGCACTGGTGTAAGTGGTCTTCACTGGGATGAAATGAGCTACCTTCGTCAAACGATCGACTACAACCCATATTGAGTCATAGCCTGAACGAGTCCTGGGCAATCCCGTGATAAAATCCATGCCTAGTTTATCCCACTTCCATTCGGGTATCGGCAATGGCTGTAGCAATCCTGCTGGCTTCTGATGCTCCGCCTTCACTCTCTGACATACATCACAAACTGCTACATACTCCGCAATATCCTTCTTCATTCCGGTCCACCAGAAAGTATCCTTCAAATCCAAATACATCTTGATATTTCCTGGGTGAATCGAATACGGCGAGTCATGAGCCTCCTTCAGAATCAACTTCCTGAACTCCGGGTCATTAGGCACATAAACGCAGTCCTCAAACCATAAGGTATCGTGCTCGTCCTCACGAAATCCCTTGGCTTTTCCTTTGCTCATCCTTTCCTTTATTCCGGCAATCTCCTTGTATGTCTTCTGAGCTTCTCTGATCTTATCCATCAGAGTAGACTGTATCTCCAATGCTGCAACATAGCCTCTTGGAACTATTTCCAAACATAGCTCGCGAAGATCCTCGGCTAATTCCTTCGGTAACTCTCCGTTCATGAGTGTGTTGACATGGCTCTTGCGGCTCAACGCATCTGCTACTACGTTAGCCTTTCCGGGGTGATAATGCAATCTCATATCATAATCCTTTATGAGCTCCAACCATCTCCTTTGCCTGAGATTCAACTCTTTCTGCGTGAAGATGTATGTCAAACTCTTGTGATCCGTGTACACCTCACAGTGGTTTCCGATGAGAAAATGTCTCCATGTCTTCAACGCATGTACTACGGCTGCTAACTCCAAATCATGCGTAGCGTAATTCATCTCATGGGGTTTAAGCTGTCGTGAAGCATATGAAACAACTCTTCCTTCCTGCATAAGCACTGCTCCAAGTCCTCGACGAGAAGCGCCGCAGTATACTTCATAATCCTTGCGCTGATCTGGCAGAATCAACACTGGTGATGTAACCAAACGTTTCTTCAACTCTTGGAAACTAGCTTCACATTCCTCAGTCCAGTTGAACTTGGTGTCCTTCTTCAACAGCTCTGTCATGGGCTTAGCAATCCTCGAGAAATTCTCAATGAATCTCCGGTAGTATCCTGCAAGTCCAAGAAAACTTCGGATCTCTCCAACTGATGTGGGTGATTCCCAGTTTGTCACAGTGTTGACTTTGGTGGGGTCTACTGCTATTCCTTCTCCGGATATAACATGTCCGAGGAATCCAACTTCCTTCAACCAAAACTCACATTTGCTGAACTTGGCGTATAACTGATGTTCTCTGAGCTTCTCAAGTACCAAACGCAAATGTTCCTTATGCTCCTCTTCATTCTTGGAGTAGACCAAAATATCATCAATGAACACCACGACGAACTTATCCAAAAACTCCATAAACACCTTGTTCATCAGGTTCATGAAATAGGCAGGTGCATTAGTCAGACCAAATGACATAACAGTATACTCGTACAGCCCATACCTAGTGGTAAAAGCCGTCTTAGGTATATCCTGCTCTCGAATCTTCAACTGATGGTATCCTGACCGCAGATCGATCTTGGAAAATACCTTAGCTCCTTGTAAGCGGTCAAACAGATCATTGATCATCAGCAGTGGGTACTTGTTTTTGATGGTCACTTCATTTAGTCCTCGATAATCAACAACCATCCTTAACGATCCATCCTTCTTCTCCACTAGAAGCACTGGCGATCCCCAAGGTGAAGAATTTGGGCGAATATAGCCTTTATCCAGCAACTCCTTAATCTGCTTCTTAATCTCCTCCAAATCCTTTGCGGGCATCCTGTACGGTCTCTTGGATATTGGCCCTGTGCCTGGCAAAAGCTCAATCAAAAACTCAATGTCTCTATCCGGTGGCATGCCTGGCAACTCCTCTGGAAATACGTCAGGGAAATCCTTCACCACTGGTACTTCCTCCTGTACAACTCCTGATAAAGAATTCACCTGAGTCCTCTTCGGCACATGCCGGGATACATACTTGATCCTTCTTCCTTCTGGGGTGGTAAGCAAAATCGACTTACTAGCGCATTCAATGTTCCCTTCATACTTCGATAACCAATCCATGCCTAATATCACATCCAGTCCTTGCGATTCCAATACTATTAGGTCCGAGGGAAACACGTAGTTACCAATCCTTAATGGTAACCGATCACAGCATAGACTAGCCATATACTCTGCTCCTGGCGAGGTTACTAACATGGGTGACCTAAGGGCTTGGGTTGGCAATTCATACTTATCCGCAAATCCCCTTGATATGTATGAATGCGATGCACCAGTATCAAAAAGAACGAGTGCAGTAAATGACTTAACCAAAAACTTACCTATTACTGCATCTAGCTGGGCTTCAACCTCCTCCACGCTAACGTGGTTCACATGTCCTTTGTTGAAAGGGTTGGGCTTCTTCCCAGAGCTTCCATTGCCATTTCCATTCTTAGCTTCAGGACACTCATTAGCATAATGTCCAGTCTTTTGGCACTTGTAGCAAGTGACTTGGCTCAGATCTCTCTTAGCTGGGGTCGATGGGTTGGTACGGTTCTGTCCGTTGCTTCCTCCATTCCCATTACCATTCTTGGGTCCACTATGGTTGTGCGAACCTCCTGCTCCATGGGTATGCTGAAAAGGTCCTCGCGAATTCGGGGTAAAACGTGGCTTCTGATGAGCTCCAGAATTGTACTTCCCTTGTCCATACTTCCTCTTGCGGCTTTCAATCTGCTGCTGCTTCCCTTCAATCATGAGAGCTCTATCTACCAACTCCTGGTAGTTGTTGAAGGTTGCTACCATCAACTGCATACTCAGCTCATCATTCAGCCCTTCCAGAAACTTCTCCTGCTTGGCTGCATCTGTAGCAACGTCATCTGGGGCATAACGTGCTAACTTACTAAAGTCCTCCACATACTGGCCTACGGTGCGTCCTCCTTGGCGTAAGTTGCGAAATTCACGCTTCTTCATGGCCATAGCTCCTGCTGAAACATGGGCAGTATGGAAAACTTGCTGAAACTGGTCCCATGTGACAGTGTCGATGGGGTGAGTGGTTGTGTAATTCTCCCACCATGATGCTGCGGGTCCATCAAGCTGATGTGCGGCAAAACGCACTCTCTCCGCATCTGTGCATCCTGCAGTGGTCAACTCCCTTCCAACTTTGCAGAGCCAATCATCTGCAACAATCGGCTCGGTGCTACTGGAATACACCGGCGGATTTAGCCTCAAGAAACGGGTCAAATGATCAATAGGTGGTGGTGGTGGTGGGTTGTTGTTGTTGTTGCCTTGGTTCTGTACTAGTGCTTGCAACAAGACATTCTGCTGCTG
Organism: Triticum aestivum; assembly: GCF_018294505.1. Lineage (NCBI taxonomy): Eukaryota > Viridiplantae > Streptophyta > Magnoliopsida > Poales > Poaceae > Triticum > Triticum aestivum. Next base: position 80,599,427 of record NC_057805.1, read on the forward strand.
AATCAACTGAGTGATCTCCGGTGGGAAAACAAATCTGGTGTCGCATCTCGGAGGCATCTGATGGGTTTAGAAAAGATGAGAATTTAGAATAGAATGAGGTCTAGAGAGAAAACACTACCCATATGCACATGAGACAAACACAATCAATATCACTCAAATCAATTCAAACAAGGCATACAATCAATCTAACTATCGTCACAAAGTGCTCGGACTATACTATATACATGGGGGAATACTACTACTGATTATGGTGGTCTACTAGAAATTTTGATCGGTCGAGGACTCCATGATATCTGCTCCAGCTTCATCAACAAAGTCATCTTCACTGGGGTCCGAGTCGGTGTCGTTGATGATGATGTAGTTATCCGGGCAAGCGCAATCATCGTCTTCTCCTCCTGGTGCTGGGTCTCCCATGAATACTCCGATCTTCTTTTCCAGGTCGTCATTCTTCTCCAACAACGTGGCGATCTCCTCCTCATATCCATCGCGCGTAGACTTGAGTTCTTCCTCCAACTCCGTGATCTTGGTCAATGCCTTCTTTAGATCTATCATGCCTGTGCACACTTGGTTCTCCTGGCGACGAATGTGCTGGTTTTGCTCCTGGATGAAAGCTGCAATTGATCTATCCTTCTTGGTGCTGATCATCTCCCATTGCTCATCTCGGCACCCACAAATCTGGTAAATGGTATCCTTAAGCTCCTTGTGGTAAACTTCTCCAATGCGTCCCATGGTGATGTGGGCTGCCATGCTCTTTCCTAGACTCCAGGTTGGTGCATCAAAGGAAAACTCTATGGGCTCGGTGACGGGCATGAACGTCCTTCCTGGAACTTGAACTTGAATCATCCAATGCTCCTCTTCTGGTAGTGTGGCGTTGTAGGTTTCGGTGAAGCTTGGTATTCCGATGTTCAGGTATCTAGTGACTTCCTTCAAGTGGCGTCCAAAGGGTGTATTTTCATCTGGTTGCATGAACTTGTTCCTGGCATCCACCATCCTAAAAGAGTGGAAAATGGAGAGGAGTCAGAAATGAGAAGAGAATAGTGATCTAGGGTTTAAGCTTAGTGGTCGTGTCCTACAGTCAGCGTGTGCTCTCATACAATCTTGTAGCGACCAGACCTCAGACGGTCAAGTCTTTGTGCATCAGTGTCATCCCTGGATCAGTAATGCTGACACGCACAGTACTCGAAGGATTTATAACAGAGTAGCAATCACACACTTATTACATCGAATGTCTCAAAAGAGAACTTAATACAATAAATATGGCTTAAGGCCATCTAAAAACGATAACAGCGGAAGACTTGGAAGATAAGCGAGTCCATCAACTCCAACGGCATCACTGAGTATAGAACCACGACCTAAGGCACCTTACTCATCGTCTGAAAAGTCTGCAACATGAAACGTTGCAGCCCGAAAACGGGTCAGCACATGGAATATGCTGGCAATGTAACACATAGAGAGTAATGAACAGAATAATGCTATACTACATGCATATTTGGCTGGTGGAAAGCTCTATGGTTACAGTTTTGCGAAAAGCCAAATTTTCCCTACTGCAAAGGAATAAATTTTATTTAACTATCATGGTTGTTGTTAAACATTGAGAATGGGTGACACCATCTCAATCCCAATTAAGTTTCAACATTAATCCCAACAAAATAATTAAAGTAACATGATGAGATTCACATGATAATCCAAGTACTAGATACTCAAGTTGTCCATAACCGGGGACACGGCTAACCATGATTAGTTTATACACTCTGCAGAGGTTTGCGCACTTTTCCCCACAAGACTCGATCTCCTCCGTTGGGATTCTCGCACTACATGATGTTTGAGAAACGGATGACCGAGACATAGTCTTTCAGAAGCGTTTGCACCTTACGATCGGGTAGACAGTACCACCTACAACCCCTACATTTGCTAGTCTACCACTGTAAGAGTTCACACAACTTAATCAACTATGCTAGAGCCCATAATAGCTTGTGGCTGCACCAGGAAGTTTCTAGGATGAATAATCTCATGATCCCTTTGAGCCTGGGTGGTGGTCCATAAAAAAAACAGGCAATCGCTGGAATACCCAGGTGCCTCAATCCACCCAGATGTGTGTTTAAGTAGCCACCTTAAATTGAACCATTAATTAACAATCTCACATCTGTCATGGATACACTCACTCAATCCACGTCTACTAGCATAGCATAGCAATATAAGCAAACATAGAAGTAACTCCCAAGGGTTTGGTAATAAACAGGGCAATAGGTTCTACCTCATCAGCTACTTCCCAACCCACAATTTAATCAGATCCTAATCATGCAATTGTTTGAGGATTGATCTAATGCAATAAAACTGGGTATGAAAAGAGGTATGATCAAAGTGTTACTCGCCTTGCTGATGATCCGTGAAACCTAGGGATTCGAAGTAGCAAGCGGCGCACTCCGGGTACTCTATCGCAAACAAACAAGCATACAATAAGTACTCGTCTAATGCACAGGTAAAACTCAAATAAGAGAGCTAACCAGAAAGTTCAACCTAAGAACTCCGGTTTGCAAAAAGAATCAAATCAAATGAAGCAACGAAAGTCAAACGGCGAAAGAAACAAGCTTTGTTTACTAATCTGGACCTAAGTCAAATTTTACAGTAGCAAAAACTTGTTTGAGTTGGTTAAATAGAAAGAGGGGTTTCGAGACGAAACTCTAGGCGCTTGAATCGCCTGATTCCGACAAACGAGCGAAAAGTTAAACCAAAACGAAAAACAGATCGGAAATCGTGATCAGAAATAATCGCGGAAAATCCGAGAAAAAGAAAAACTGACGAACAGTTTAACGAACGGACGTTCGTTAACTGTAACTAAACGATGAACGCGTTCGTTAAAACGAATGAACAAGCGAACGCTCGCTTAATAAGAAAACAAAACAAAACAAAACCGATCTAAAAAAACCTAGGGTTTTCTTAAAAAATACCGAATCGGTTTTCTTCAGAAAACCGGGCGGCGGGCGGCTACC